>NC_034177.2:45575139-45812639 GCF_002021735.2 Oncorhynchus kisutch
CCTTATCCACAGAGGGAAGTGGAGAGCGTAGAGAGCGGTAGGGAGCAAAAAAGGTGATTGTATGTGTCCACATTCAGCAGTGACACACTGGTACCAGAATCAGGGGAATACATACATCACTAAGGTTGACTGCGTGATTTGTAAGCCACTGGCCCAGAGCTCACATTGTGGATCATAGTTGGAGACTGAGAATGATGTTCTGTGTTTTGAGGGGCTACAGGGAAAGAGTGGCAGACATTGGCAAATGGTTTGGTCTTCCAAAGTGTAATTCTGAGCTCTAGTAGCATGGGAACGGGATCCACTGTTTCAACGCTGTTTCCGTGGTTGTGATCGCTGCTGTCGCGTGAGCTGCACTGATTCGGTAGAGCTGACATCAGGGCCGAGAGAGCTGTCAGTGAGTGTAGGCAGCAGCGTGAAGTGGTGTGACCAGCGGGGAAGGGGCTGGTCACTCGCTGTGTTAACCTAGCACAGGGGTGGGCAACTCCAGTCCTCAGGGGCCGGATCACACTTTCTCCATCCCTAGCAAACACAGCTGATTAATCAAATTGCATTCTAAAGATTCTGATTCTGAAGATCATGATTAGGTGATTATTGGAGTCAGGTGTGTTAGCTGGGGCTGGGGAAAAACTGACACCAATCAGGCCCCGAGGACTGGAGTTGTCCACCTCTGACCTAGCAGCACACTCGGCTGCTGACTCGACTTAGGAAGCAAGATCAATTGCTCGTGTCAATGTACAATCGGCTGGGTCGAGCAACAGTCTTTCCGGTACTTTAGCATCAGTTGATCCCGAACCATCTCGTCTTGAAGTGCGCTAAACTTGCACGAGCTAGCTAAGACCCTCATGTTAGCTACTGTACATAGATTTGCACAGACTCACCTGGGAGTTGTTGACTCAGTCTAAAGATGAACTGCCGGAGGAGAGCACTTTGTGGGTTGGTGACGTGGGCATTTAAGAGTGCCATACACGCAGTGTAGGTGTGTGCTGTTCCCAATGTTCCGAGCACACACTGGACTAACGCTCCCAAGGAATGGAATAGAAGTGCCTTTTTCCGTGCAGCATTGACATCATGACGCCCAAGCGCTATTGTACGTGTCAAAGCACTCTAACCAGCAACCCCATGGGATCGGGGGCCTCACCCGATAATGCGAGGAAGGGAAGAGGTGGTGGGAGAGCTCAGCCATCCTTGTAGTCAATGTTGTGTTGAGAATGATAACTCAGTAACAGTGATTTCGACTCAACGGTGTTGTTCTTGATCTCAAACCCAAGTGAAGTTACAAAACAAAGCAATCAATCACGTACCACAATACATCAGACATAACCCAACAAAAGCAGCACTGTCGAACTCTGTGCTAACGTAACTCTCAATATAGCACTTTAAACGCAGTGTGCATATCCACTGATTGTACAAAACATTAAGGACACCTTCCTAACATTGAGTTGCACCCCCCCCCCCTTTGCTCTCAGGACAGCATCAATCTGTCGGGGCATGGAGTCTACAAGGTGTCCAAAGCGTTCCACAGGGTCGCTGGCCCATGATGACTCCAACGCTTCCCACAGTTGTGTCAAGTTGGCTGCATGTCTTTTGGGAAACTGTTTTAGTGTGAAAAACCCAGCAGCATTGCAGTTCTTGACACTGGTGCGCCTGGCACCTACTACCATGCCCCGTTCAAAGACACTTAAATATTTTTGCCCTGCCCATTCACTCTCTGAATGGCCCACATACGCAGTCCATTTCTCAATTGTCTCAAGGTTTAAGAATCATTATTTAACCTGTCTCCTCCTCTTCACCTATACTGATTGAAGAGGATTTAACAAGTAACATCAATAAGGGATCCTAGCTTTCACTTGGATTCACCTGGTCAGTCCGTGTCATGGAAAGAGAAGGTGCTCTTAAAGTTTAATACACTCAGTGTAATACATGAACATCTAATTGCAATCTCCTAGATCATTTGTCACTATTACGATGTAATAGCATCAAATACATCAAGAATGTAAACGTTTGTATACGTGGCACATCAGTTCTCTCATCTCCTTTAAACATGTGATTTTCCATCCATCACGATCGAATGACCACAGCCACATGCAGCATACTATATAACAACTAGTGTTGTCACATACCAACATTTTACTAACGATACCAGGCCAGGTAGCACACTATCGCAGTACCACGGGAGGGGGGGGGGGGGGGGGGGGGGGGGATCAGTGGCCTAGCATCCTGTTCGCCCCGAACACTTATTCTAAACATTCTGCACATGTGCCATGCAAACTAAGGTCACTGAAATTGAGACTTCTGCTCAATACAACACATTGAACCTAACTTCTCACTGTTCAGCGTATACTAGAATACTGCATAAAATGGCTGATTTGCTCATATTTGAAAGGGCCTACCTGTGATTTGGCTGGAGGAATAGGGGGAAGGAATATACTGTACATGCATAACGATCTGCATGTCATTGTGTCCGTAAGGTGAAAACACTGGATGAAACCTTCTTTACTCTGCAGTTAACACAGACATACACACCCTCCCTCCCTTCCTCAGACACTCTCTCTGGCTACCTCTCTCTCATAAACACACACACACACACACACACACACAGCTCCAAACTTTTAAAACATAAGGCACCAAACAGAATTTAAGGAGCACCAAAAATAAATTGATTTTTGATATAGTTCAGGCTGACATTAGGCCTATATAAATCCTCACTTTGAAGCACATCTCATGACGAGTAGCAGACCCTTTTCCTTTCTTCCAGTCCCAATCGAATTTGCCTAGACCTACTGTCAAGTCACCAGGTTGTTAACTAGCTAGGCAACGACTGAACAACGTTGTTTGTTATCAAACCATTCATTAGCGCCCCGGGATTAATTTAAAACGGCCGTGACATGGTTTGTGAAATTAGACTTCTCCGGTAATATGGGTCATATTTTTTTTACTGTCTAGGCTACAGACAAGCCATGTTCTTTGCTGTAAAGCTGCGGGCATGCCTCTCTGGCACTCAGAGGCTGCATGACAGTGAACTTGCAAAGTCTACTCCAACTGGCCTTCGCTCTTGGTTATAGCCGGCCATGAAATTATACAATGCATCAACATTGATCGCTCTGCCCGCTGCTCCATTGTAACAAAACTACAAATCCAACAAAAGAAGACTCCTCCGGACCTGCATCCCTGCTCGCCACGGCAAAATTCTATTTGAGAAACTGATGGAGGAATAGATAAACATGAAGAGTGGTCGTAGAGAAGCAAGTGAGTGAGGCAATTGTGTGCAACTGTGGTCTGCAAATAGGGGTGTTCCTGCATGTTGGAACACTCTCCCCCCAGAGCATCCCATTCATGAACCCTCAAGCACGACATATTCATGTTAGTGTGACACTTTTGAAAGTGGGTCAAAAGGGAAATAAATGTATTGTCTGAGGTAGACAGTGTCCTTCGCTCCCACCTGTCCGTACCGGTTGCTCCGGCCTCCCACTAGCACAGCAGGCAGGAGGCTGTGGTGACGGTTTGTGCTAACTAGCTAGCTTGCATAGATCACTATACCAGTGTATACTAGCTCTTGTACCAGTGACCCTGCCTCCTGCCTACGTACTGGAGTCATAGCTGAAAAATAGACCAATAGAAGTATAAAGAGGGTTTCCTGCAGTTGCAAGAATGCCTACATGCAGGAACGCCCTGAATTGCGGCTGCAGTTGCACCCTTCTGGAGTGTGGGCTGATAGGGGAGTTATTTTATTTATTTCACCTTTATTTAACCAGGTAGGCTAGTTGAGAACAAACTCTCATATACAACTGTGACCTGGCCAAGATAAAGCAAAGCAGTGCAACACAAACAACAACACAGAGTTACACATGTAATAAACAAACATGCAGTCAATAATACAATAGAAAAAGTCTATATACAGTGCGTGCAAATGAGGTAGGATAACGGAGGTAAGGCAATAAATAAACCATAGTGGCGAAATAATTACAATATAGCAATTAAACACTGGAGTTATAGATGTGCAGAAGATGAGTGTGCAAGTAGAGATACTGGGGTGCAAAGGAGCTAAATAAATAACAGTATGGGGGATGAAGTAATTGGATGGGCTAATTACAGATGGGCTATGTACAGGTGCAGTGATCTGTGAGCTGCTCTGATAGCTGGTGCTTAAAGCTAGAGAGGGAGATATGAGTCTCTAGCGTCAGTGATTTTTTCAGTTCGTTCCAGTCATTGGCAGCAGAGAACTGGAAGGAAAGGCGGCCAAGGGAGGAATTGGCTTTGGGGGTGACCAGTGAGATATACCTGCTGGAGCGCGTGCTACAGGTAGGTGCTACTATGGTGACCAGTGAGCTGAGATAAGGCGGGACTTTACCTAGCAAAGACTTATAGATGACCTGGAGCCAGTGGATTTGGCGACTAATATGAAGCGAGGGCCAGCCAATGAGAGCATACAGGTCGCAGTGGTTGGTAGTATATGGGGCTTTGGTGACAAAATGGATGTCACTGTGATAGACTGCATCAAATTAGCTGAGTAGAGTTTTGGAGGCTATTTTGTAAATGACATCGCCAAAATCAAGGATTGGTAGAATAGTCCGTTTTACAAGGGTATGTTTAGCAGCATGAGTGAAGGATGATTTGTTGTGAAATAGGAAGCCGATTCTAGATTTAATTTTGGATTGGAGATGCTTAATGTGAGTCTGGAAGGAGAGTTTACAGTCTAACCAGACACCTAGGTATTTGTAGATGTCCACATATTCTAAGTCAGAACCGTCCAGAGTAGTGATGCTGGATGGGCAGGCAGGTGTGGGCAGCGATCGGTTGTAGAGCATGCATTTAGTTTTGCTTGCATTTAAGAGCAGTTGGAGGCCACGGAAGGAGAGTTGTATGGCATTGAAGCTCGTCTGGAGGTTAGTTAACACAGTCTCCAAAGAAGGGCCAGAAGTATACAGAATGGTGTCGTCTGCGTAGAGGTGGATCAGAGAATCACAAGCAGCAAGAGCGACATCATTGATGTATACAGAGAAAAGAGTCGGCCCGAGGATTGAACCCTGTGGCTCCCCATAGAGACTGCCAGAGGTCCGGACAACAGGCCCTCCGATTTGACACACTGAACTCTGTCTGAGAAGTAGTTGATGAACCAGGCGAGGCAGTCGTTTGAGAAACCAAGGCTGTTGAGTCTGCCGATAAGAATGTGGTGATTGACAGACTCGAAAGCCTTGGCCAGGTCGATGAATACAGCTGCACAGTATTGTCTCTTATCGATGGCGGTTATAATATCGTTTAGGACCTCGAGTGAGGCTGAGGTGCATCCATTACCAGCTCGAAAACCAGATTGCACAGCAGAGAAGGTAGGGTGGGATTCGAAATGGTCAGTGATCTGTTCGTTAACTTGGCTTTCGAAGACCTTAGAAAGGCAGGGTAGGATAGATATAGGTCTGTAGCAGTTTGGGTCTAGAGTGTCTCCCCCTTTTTAGAGGGGGATGACCACGACAGCTTTCCAATCTTTGGGGATCTCAGACTATACGAAAGAGAGGTTGAACAGGCTAGTAATAGGGGTTGCAACATTTTCGGCGGATCATTTTAGAAAGATACAGCCGGCTGATTACAGCTGCCAAACGTGATATGCGCATGAAAGTGAATTGGATATAACTGTACCTGCGCATACAGGAGACTAGTGGCCGTTGCTTCAATTCAACAGAATGTATTAACAAAATTGACTCTGTAAACATTTTGTAACAGATGCCAGCAGGTTCATTAGATCGGAAGGGCTGAAAAATGTGTTAGTATCATATGAATTAATACTACAGTATTCTAAAATGTTGGTATAATGACGTTTTTGGTACCGTGATATTACCATGGTAACGGTATACCTTGCAACACTACATTTTTCACATAAAGGAACAGGATATCCAGCTAAGAAGCACAACAACATCCCAGGTCTGGAATTGGTCTTCCCTATTCACTCTGTCCCTGTCACAATAGGCCCTGTACTGTATGTGAATACATGTGGCGCATTAGAGCAATATTTAATTCATGCAGGTTTCTCAGGCAGGGCCTTATTGGACCTGGATGTGACAGTATTTACAAACAGATCTCTGCACAGTGGTGACTGGCTCTCTGTCTTCTGACGAGGCATTTCCAAACACACAATGTGAGGTTCAGGCACAGTTTAAATTAGCTGCATTTCACAGCTGAAAGGTCACTCAGGGGTTATTGTGTCAGGCAGCTCCAAAAAGAGGGGCCCTATCTGGCCATGTATGTGTGAATGTGCGTGTGTGTGTGAATGTGTGAGTGTGTGTGTGTGTGTGTGTGTGTGTGTGTGTGTGTGTGTGTGTGTGTGTGTGTGTGTGTGTGTGTGTGTGTGTGTGTGTGTGTGTGTGTGTGTGTGTGTGTGTGTGTGTGTGTGTGTGTGTGTGTGTGTGTGTGTGTGTGTGTGTCGAGAAGAGGAGAGGATCTTTTTTTATAAGACCCTCCAACATAAAGGAGCTGTAATGTTAACTAGGCCTTTTGGTGAGCACCAGTGAGGTGGAAGGACCCATGAATCAAGCTTAGAGAGGGCAGGTCGCGATGGAGGGAGTCGGGTCCGGGTGAGAGGGCCACTAGGATAGGGAATAATCCATCACAAGCTACTGGTGACCCTTCAAAAGAAAGCTTGTGCCAAGAGGACAGCACTCCTGAGAGCAAACCCCACCACACTAGGGGCCTTTGCAGGCCTGCGCTGAAAAGGTGTTGCCTATAGTAACCTCCCATACCCTAGCAGGCATGCTGGACACTGGTGCCTATTGTCCCCCTCACTCTAACCAGCCTGGGCTGGGACTCACAATAGCACACAGCACCTTCATGGTTCAACTATCCCACCCATCTACCCTGCCTTATTCCTATCTTGACATTTAGCAGTGTTTACCGTGTTTTTGTTTTGTCTCTTAGAATACTTTACACTTTCCAGGACTGAAATTCATTGAGTATGTTGCAATCTATTACTTTCCCATCGCTATAAGCAGACTGAACTGACGTCACTCCATGGTGGGAAGCATTTGGCTTTTGCCTTAACCTGAGTTAGTCCGCCCTGTGTTGCTGTCCCTGTGGTCTAGCTCTTCTATCTGTTAAGCCACCAGTAGGTGAATCCCGGGTGGACTCACTCAGCCACATTTAGGGTTTACAGGGTGTCGCAGCAAACGAGACATCACCACAACCAGCTTGTCAGAAATTCACAGCCTGCACTTTTTGCACATTCCTAAAGTCTACCCATTCCCATGGCTCTACCCTGTTGCATTGTCTTTTGTCATGCTGTTGTGGTTTGGAATCCATTGTGTTTGATGCATTTTACCGTGTGTGTTGTAGCCTTAGGTTGACTTTCTATATCCCAATACAATTACACTCAGACTTGATTGCCCCTAATGCTAAACTGAATCCTCAATAAGGTCCAAATCTGTCTTTCTGCCCCTGAGCAAGAGAGTTAACCCACTGTTCCTTGGGCACCGAAGACATGAATGTCGATTATGGCAGCCCCCTGCACCTCTCTGATTCAGAGGGGTTGGGTTAAATGCAGAAGACACATTTCAGTTGAATGCATTCAGTTGTACAACTGACTAGGTCTCCCTCTTTCCCTTTCCCAATAAAGATATGGAGCACTGGGGGTTAATGGTGTGAAGGAGAACTGCTGCCCTGCATTAGTCCTGGGAGTATTACAAGGGAGATCGCTCTAGTTTGAAGTGGAAGTTAGACGTCCATCCAAGTCCCAAGAAGGTCTACAATTGCCTTCAAAACCAGTGGTGTAAAGCACTTCAGTCAAAATACTTTAAAGTACTACTTAAGTCGTTTTTTTTGTGGTTTCTGTACTTTACTTTACTATTTATATTTTTGACTACTTTTACTTTTACTTCACTACATTCCGAAAGAAAATCATGTACATTTTCCTTGACACCCAAAGAACTCATTACAATTTGAATGCTTAGCAGCACAGGAAAACGGTCCAATTCCCGCACTTCTCAACAAACATCCCTGGTCATCCCTACTGCCTCTGATCTGGTGGACTCATTAAACACACATGCTTCGTTTGTAAATCATGTCTGACTGTTGGAGCATGCTCATGGCTATCCGTAAATTTAAAAAACACAAGAAAATGGTGCCATCTGGTTTGCTTAATATAAGGAATTTGAAATGATGTATACTACTTTTGATGCTTAAGTATATTTTAAACCAAATACTTTTAGACTTTTACTCAAGTAGTATTTTACTGGGTGACTTTCACTTTTACTTCAGTCATTTTCTATTAAGGTACTGTATCTGTGCTTTTACTCAGGTATGACAAGTGGGTACTTTTTCCACCACTGTTCAAAACCGGCCACTAGTAGCGATGGTGAGCACTATTACCTTGAAATAGGCCAATGGCTAGCTAGGGTTTGGACAGGGCTTGTGGTTGGCTGTAAAAGCTGCTCTTTGGCACAGATGGTTGTGTATTCAATTCCAGTGCCGACAGTCATTTTTAGTTTTTTCTATTTTAAGCCCTTCCCAAACTTGAACCCTTATCCTAAACACACAGGCTTAATTCTTAAATACCCAGCCCAATGCAAGCAAGTGTTTTTGGTTTCACTTTTGCAGAGTTATGTAACAGTGTCTCAACTTAAATATCAAAAACCTGCGTTTACCTTGACTTCACCCATTGACTTTTGGAAAAACGTGACAATGGTCATATTTCGAAGTCAAAATGTGACACCTTGTTGAGTATTACAGTATGTGCTATCCACACCAGGACTAGCCCTGAGACACCAAGCCAGGCCCCTGACAGACAGTAGGTACATTAGACATGTATGGAGTGTGACACAATATGCCTTAGTTATCAGTGGAGAGGTCCCTGGTGTTGGTGTGGTGGTGCTGGAGAGAGGGGCAGTGTCCAGGTGCTCTGTGCCTGTCAGAGGTGATCTCTTTCTGGATAAGGACTGCCAGAGCCGGGCACTGCTGATGGGATGGACAATGGCCAGTTTATTTTTAGAAATGACAGAATCATGGTCATCACACTGGACAGAAAACACTGCTCTGTATGTGAGGGGGGGGGGGGGGGGGTGTACTCTTCTCTCCTCTGTCTGCTCTGTCTACCCCTAATTAAAACTCTGTTTATAACATAACCACTCTGGCCTCACCCAGGTCTCCAACTGAAACCTTTTAAAAAAAAGAGTACAGACTAGATCGACAAATTAATAGAAGATAAGAAAATAAGTATTTGTTATATATTAGACAATTCCCCAACATCTACTAAATGCATTTGTGCTGCATATAACTGAATATGTCTGAACTTGATATTCTACATTCAGCAGTACAAGAAAACACGAGTCAGACTACTAAAGCATTCTCTTTTCTTTACAAAACCATCCCTGTGCTGTGGGGTCAGTTACACTAGTCCAATTCTCTCTGGAACATCGCCCTCTCTCTTCTTACTGAACTGATCTACCAACTCTGAAGCCTCTGATTCCTCATTGTCCAAGCAAGGCATATCCAGCACCATAAACACTTCTTCACAACCCCGAATACCAACAGTTCTCTTTCTGGGAAACTGTTTCGGAATCGAATAATTATCCTCTTCATCCTCTTCATTCAGACTTTAGTGTGTTTGGCTGTGGACTGGGCTGACTGGGCTGTCTGCCAGGCTTGGGCAGAGTTGGCGTTGTCAGGAGGATTACAGTCATACGCAGCGCTCAGCAGGAGGCCGAGTAGCCCGCAATTACCCAGCCCTGCACGGCGCCTTTGATTTAGAGGAAACTTTCGGAAAATGGCTAAAACATTGAAGTCCAGTACAGAAAAGAGCCCCCCTTCCCCTCTCGGTATACACACCAAACTGCTTGTTGCAGACTGCCCTACAATTACCGGCTGTCAACAACAAGACAAACTAACAATGTACAAATGTATCCACCTACTAGGCTAAACACCTGGGAGTAGAGCAAACATTTGAATGTCTCTTTCCAAATCAGTGGAAGTTATTAAAAAAAACTCCTTGCGAGTTGTTAAGTGTTAATCACTTTCCCCCCCCCAAAAAAAAATATATCACTATATTCTATTGTGACAAAGCTCTGAATGAAATCTTTTCAAACGTAATCTTTTATATGATGGCCTGGATTTTTAAATGAAAATGTGGGTCAACTTCTCTCATTTTCCTCACAAAGGAGTGAAAGGGGGGACTGAGCGGACTTGATGGCTCCAGCAGAAGGTGATGTGATAAAAAGGAGACTGCGAGCGCCGCTCAGCTCACATCAATGCCGCATTGTGAGCTCTGCCTGAGACAAACGAGCACTGGCCACAATCTGAATGCTGTAATGAAATTTCACACAATATGAGGCAGCAAATGACATGTAAATTATGAATGGCGGATTCCTTGCTTTCCCTGACAGTGTTAAATAAGGGAGGTGTAAGTGAAATCATTAGATTATGCCAGTTGGGGTGGAGGGATGCTTTTCAAAGGTTGTCTTCGAGGGCCCACAGCCAGCGCAGCTATAAACGATGTAGTCGGAGACCATTTCAAACGGCACTGGGAGAATGAGGAACCAGACCTTGATTGTGTTTGTCCACCAAGGTATAAAATAGACATTATGGGCATATTGTCCTGCCCACCAAGATGCTCCAGCTTGCTCTGAAGGGAAGTGAGATAAGTGGATGCACTTCACTAGCTCCTTGTTTCTCTCACCAATTAACCCTAAATAAATAGACACAGCCCACTGGCACCAACAATGAAATATGTCTTGAAAGGGAAGAAAAGGACATTTTAAAACCATAGGCATGCATATTAATGTACTGTTGGGTAATTGCAGGGAGAGAGGGACACAGCAGAGGAGATGGAGCTTTTCATTCACTGTTTCCTTCAGAAGGAAAGAGAAGGCCAAACAAGAAAAGAACTGACCTCAGTTCAGAAAAGTTGCTGCTTCATCCACACTCACTTCCAAAGAGTGACCGTTTTATCCATGCTATACATAGAATATCAGACTGACAAAACGCGGCATGATACTGGACAATATCTTCACGTAAACTCTTCAAACCAAATAGAATTGAGATCTGGCTCACTAACAAAATAAATGTAAAGAAAGATATAGAAAGATCTTGTAACTATACAAGAAAATAAACTTTGAAACAAGTGCCAGTAATGTTACATAGGTCATCGAGATCACACGTTTGATCTTGCAAAGTAAAACTCCCAAAAAGCGATTAAAAAGTAATGTGTGAGTGGCACTGTGGGCTATCATATACAGCCCTAGCCTATTTAATTAGGACAAGTCTCTTTTGAGCCTGCTCCGAGGAGAGAAGAGAGAATAGGCTAGCCCACAGTGTCTGTAAGGAAGCTCATTAAAAATGTGGAATGCTGCAGAGAGAGAGGTGAAGGGAGGGGGGAGAGAGAAAGAGCAAGAAAGAGAGAGAGAGAGACCCTCTCCCCGCACAGCATCTTTCTGCTTGAGTAGCTACAAGAGGCCTGCAGGATAAATGTCCCTCTCTCGTCTCAAGTAGTTGTCTTGCACCCACCGCCGAAGGAGAAAAGAGCCACAACTTGTTAGTCAACAGCAGCTCTGAGGGGCTGGGGAGGGATGTAGAGGGAGAGGAAAAAGCCACTGTGGGTCCACATACTGCACACGGTATTCCAGAGTGAAAGAGGCCTACTCCTCCCCTCCTCTCCTCTCTATATCATAACCATCAGTGAGAAAACATCCCAGGAGATTTGGTAAATTTATGGGAAAATCACGATTGAGATGGAGATTTACAGCAATCATTTAGCAGAAATAGCAATAAACCATATAAAACGGAGTCAGAAAATATATACTGAACAAAAATATAAATGCAACATATAACAATTTCAAAGATTTTACTGCGTTACAGTTCATACAAGGAAAACAGTCAATTGAAATAAAAACATTTGACCCTAGTTTATGGATTTCAAATGACTGGGAATACAGATATGCATCTGTTGGTCACATATACATCAAATATAAGGTAGGGGCGTGGATCAGAAAACCAGTAGAGTTGATCAAGGCTGTTGATTGTGGCCTGTGGAATTTTGTCCAAGTCCTCGTCAACGGCTGTGCGAAGTTGCAGAATTTTGGTGGGGACTGGACCACGCTGTCGTACACGTTGATCCAGAGCAACCCAAACATGCTCAACGGGTGACATGTCTGGTGAGTATGCAGGCTATGGAAGAACTGGGACATTTTCAGCTTCCATGAATTGTGTACAGATCCTTCTGACATGGCACCATGTATTATCATGCTGAATCATGAGATGTTGCAGTGAATTAATGGCACAAAATGGGCCTCAGGATCTCATCAATGTATCTCTGTGCATTCAAATTGCCATCAACAAAATGCAAGTGTGTTCGTTGAAACTGGGATTTATCCATGAAGAGCACACTTCTCCAGTGTGCCAGTGGCCATCAAAGGTGAGCATTTGCCCACTGAAGTCAGTTACGACGCCGAACTACAGTCAGGTCAAGACCCCTGGTGAGGACGACGAGCATGCAGGTGAGCTTCCCTGAAACATCGGACCAACTTTTATTTCTGCTCATGAAACATCCGACCAACACTTTACATGTTGCGTTTATATTTTTGTTCAGTGCATTCGGTTAGTATTCAGTTGAGACTGGGATTTATTGGTTGCCTACACATATTTAGAAGATGTTAATGCGAGTGTAGTGAAATGCATTGTGTTCCTAGCTCCAACAGTGCAGTAATATCTAACAATTCACAACAATATACACAAATCTAAAAGTAATATAATGGAATTAAGAAATATACACATATTAGGACAAGCAATTTAGTCAATGACAGTGGCATTGACTAAAATACAGTAGAATAGAATACAGTATATACATATGAAATTTGTAAAGCGGTATGTAAACATTATTAAAGTGACTAGTGTTCCATTATTAAAGTGACCAATGATTTCAGTGTGTGTGTGTGTAGGCAGCAGCCTCTGTGTGCTAGTGATGGCTATTTAACAGTCTGATGTCCTTGAGATAGAAGCTGTTTTTGAGTCTCTCGGTCCCAGCTTTGATGCACCTGTTCTGACCTCGCCTTCTGGATGATAGCGGGGTGAACAAGCCGTTGCTTGGGTGGTTGTTGTCCTTGATGATCTTCTTGGCCTTCCTGTGACATCGGCTGCTGTAGATGTCCTGGAGGGCAGGCAGTGTGCCACCAGTGATGTGTTAGACAGACCGCACTACCCTCTGGAGAGCACTGTGTTTGCGGTCGGTGCAGTTGCCGTACCAGGCCGTGATACAGCCCGAAAGGATGCTCTCAATTATGCATCTGTAAAAGTTTGTGAGGGTCTTAGTGGCAAAGCGACATTTCTTCAGCCTCCTGAGGTTGAAAAGGCACTGTTGCTGTGTGGGTGGACCATTTCAGATTGTCAGCGATGTGTACGCTGAGAAACTTGAAGCTTTCCACCTTCTCCACTGCTGTCCCATCAATGTGGATAGGGGCTTGCTCCATCTGCGTTTTCCTGAAGTCCACGATCAGCTCCTTCGTTTTGTTGACGTTGAGGGAGAGGTTATTTTCCTGGCACCACTCCGCCAGGTCCCTCCCCTCCTCCCTGTAGTTTGTCTCATCGTTGTTGGTAATCAGGCCTTCTATAGTTGTGTCGTCTACAAACTTGATGATTGAGTTGGAGGCATGTGTGGCCACGCAGTCATGGGTGAACAGGGAGTTGAGGAGGGGGCTGAGAACGCACCCTTGTGGGACTCCTGTGTTGAGGATCAGTGTAGGTGTTGTTTCCTACCTTCACCACCTGGGGGCAGGAAGTCCAGGACGCAGTTGCACAGGGCGGGGTTCAGACCACGGGCCCCGAGCTTGATGATGATGAGCTTGGAGGGTACTATGGTGTTGAAGGCTGAGCTATAGTCAATTAACAACAGCATTCTTACATAGGTATTCCTCTTGTCCATATGGGATAGGGCTGTGTGCAATGCAATGATGATTGCATCGTCTGAGGATCTATTGGGGCGGCAAGCAAATTGAAGTGGGTCTAGGATGTCAGGTAAGGTAGAGGTGATATGATCCTTAACTAGCCTCTTAAAGCACTTCATGATGACAGAAGTGAGTGCTATGGGCGATAGTCATTTACCTAAGTTACCTTTGCTTTCTTGGGTACAGGAACAATGGTGGACATCTTGAATCAAGTGGGGACAGCAGACTAGGATAGGGAGAGATTGAATATGTCTGTAAACACACCAGTCAGCTGGTCTGCGCATGCTCTGAAGAAGTGGCTTGGGATGCCATCTTGGCCGGCAGCCTTGCGAGGGTTGACACGCTTAAATGACTTATTCACGTAAGACGGAGAACGATTGCCCACAGTCCTAGGGAGCGGGTTGCGTCGATGGCACTGTGTTATCCTCAAAGCAGGCGAAGAAGGTGTTTAGCCTGTCTGGGAGCAAGACTTATGTGTCCTCAATGTGGCTGGTTTTCTCTTTGTAGTCCATGATTGTCTGTAGACCCTTGCCACATACGTCTTGTGTCTGAGCCATTGAATTGCGACTCCACTTTGTCTCTGTACTGACTGCTGTTTGTCTGCTTGATTGCCTTACGGAGGGAATAACTACACTGTTTGTGTTCGACCATATTCCCAGTCACCTTGCCATGGTTAAATGCTGTGGTTCCCATTTTCAGTTTAACGCGAATGTTGCCATCTTTCCACAGTTTCTGGTTTGGGTAGGTTTTAATAGTCATAGTGGGAACAACATCCGCTATACACTCCCTGATAAACTCAGTCACCGTGTCCGTGTGTACATCATGGACGCGGTGACACACAGACTGGGAACATATCCAAGTCCAGGTGATCAAAACAATCTTGAAGCATGGATTCCGATTGGTCAGACCAGCATTGAATAGACCTTAGCACGGGTACCTCGTGATCTGATTTCCCAAAGGGGGGGGGGACTTGTAGGCATCCCAGAAAAGAGCATAGCAGTGGTCGAGTGTTTTCCCAGCGCGAGTACTGCAGTCAAGGTGTTGATAGAACTTCCGTAGCATTTTCCTCAAATGTGCTTTGATAAAATCCCCAGCTACAATAAATGCAGCCCCAGAATACGTGGTTTCCAGTTTGCATAAAGTCCGGTGTAGCTCCTTGAGGGTCGTCATGGCATCGGCTAGAGGGGAAATATACACGGCTGTGACTATAACCCGAAGAGAATTCTCTTGGGTGGTAATGCGTTCTGCATTTGATTGTGGGGTATTCTAGGTCGGGTGAACAAAAGGAAATGAGTTTCTGTACGTTGTCACAATCACACCATGTGTCGATTGATGAGAGTAAAAAAACAATTGAATCAATTTTAGAAGGCTGTAACGTAATAAAATGTGGAAAAAGTCAAGGGGTCTGAGTACTTTCCGAATGCACTGTAAGTGTTACTTTCTAAAAACAGAAAACTAAGGACACATAAACTATAATCCAGACTATTGAACATACACAACACTAATAAAACACTGTCAAATCTACAAAAATGTATCAACATGACTGTATGAAAAGAAAAACGGGGAAACTTCTACTGCACTTCAAATAAACCAATGTGACTTTCCATTTAACCCTCAGTATCCCCACTTCTCCTCTCATCTCTGTGTGTGTGAGGAGAGTTGAGGGCGGAGACTCTGGCCCCGGCACTGTCAGCTCGTACTGCTCTAGGGTTGGCGTGTACATGGATTAACTCTGATAGAGCCCTGGTCCCCAGGCCACATGGCTGGCCTGAAGCAACTTCAGCTAAAGTTCACCCTTATAGACTCAGCACCAACTCTCCTCTCCTCACCGAGCAGGCCCACAACCATTCATATACACTCTTAGACTTGCACCAATGAGGCTTGCTGTGTGGCTAATGGCTACGTCTCCACAGAGGTGGGTTCCCTCTCCCTTTGAATAGAAAACAGAGACAGCCGTATATGATTCAAAGGCAATATTAAAGAAATGCCTGATTACCTTTCCCCCAGTAGAGTTTGAAAACATTAAAACAATGTCAACCGCTCATTCGCCGGCTTTCAAGAGAGGAAAATTAATTATTTTGAATACATGCGCTCCTTTTATAAACGCTGACTTATTTGCATTGAGGAAAATTCAGCAGAAGTAATTGATGCACACTGAATTAACAACATTTTCATTCCACATTTCCTACAAATCCCCAGGCACAAGTGTGTTGGCTGCAAGCGGCCAAATAAACAGAGGTAATATGAAAAGGGAACACGAGGAGGGAATACTGCAACAATCGGTGGACAAAAGGAGTGCAAAACCGTTTGAACACCGTAAATGAACGATGAAGCCTTCATTCAGCCAGTGGATTAAAAAAACAGATATCATATGGCAAGTTGACAGTTGATGTCTTCATATAAATGTAAGAATTTACATTCTAATTAAAAGGATTTTCTTAATCACTGGCGGTACTCATTGTTTGTTGTTTTCCAACAGTAATGAGCAACAACACTGTTCGGCTTTTTCAGACAGAAATTTAGCAGGCTATTCACTTCTGGGAATTGTTCGAATATTGTTTGGCCATATTTAAATGTATGCAGATGAATTTCAAGATGGAAAAAATATCTTACCTAGTTTGGACAGAGATATTGAGACCCGTTATAAAACATAGGCTGCATATAAAATGGAATGAGTTGGTAAATGATTGAATGATGTATTTTGTGATGGCAATGTGCTGGAAATTCAAAAGGTAAAGTCATGAAAACAGTATACTTTCCCTAAACAGTTTACCCTACAAACAAACGAGCAGGACATGTTCTGTTATGTTACTTATGTGACCCCGTGCCCTGAAGATACTGTCACACCTCAACTCTGACTATTGGGATTCAAAGGGCAAAACAGAGCATTGCAGCGCTGCGTCTCATGGCCTTTCTGATTTTTATAATCAGGTCCTCCAGGCAAGTCCTCCTGTACCTTCACATGCTGAGAGAGAGAGAGAGAGAGAGAGACAGAGAGAGAGAGAGAGAGAGAGAGAGAGAGAGAGAGAGAGAGAGAGAGAGGAGCATGAGGACTGCTCCACAGCATCAAAGGGCTCTCAGTTCCATCCACAGTCTCTCCCCAGAGGCCCACACCCTAAACTGGCCCTGGCCTGGAGAGAGAGGCCCCTCATGCAACCACAAAAGCACTGATGGAATACACATGCACAATAAAGCGGAGATGGGGCACACTACAGACAAGCTGTACTGTGTGGCCTGGTGTGCAGGCCTGTGTCGTTGATGAACTACAGCGAGACAGGAGAGAAAAGAGGGCCACTCCCAACCTTATCTCCTCTAATAAGAACCCTGAGATAAAGAGCCGCAGCAGACTCCTTTAGTACGGCTGAAATAATGTAACCATCAGTCCCAAAACGCTAAATCAATTTAATACACTTTAACACCATTTCCGCTTGACTTTAAAAGTCATCCTCCAAACATTAAGCCACACAAAGACCAGCGGGTAAATGAGGCATGATTCATGAATCAGATACCTTTTATCATCCCTTCGAGCCAAAAAGGTTATTTAGTAAATTATATCTAAGTGAGCAGCTTATCCCTGCTTCATTACTGATAATTAAGACACGTCGTATCTTCTCCACAATGTGTCTATGGTGAGCCATGGCATCTGGCATAAAATAAGCATCAATTTCCTCGGCGGAACGAGGTAATTAAAGCCAGGAGAGAGACCACAGTGTCATAGAGTGGTGAGGGGAGCCAGACAAAGTCTAGCATATGTAGAGTAGAAGGCCTGAGTTTTATTGGCTAGCAATACAGAGGAATCTGGATTCAGGCAAGACATGAGTTGACACAAACAAACGTAACTTAAAGAGTCGCTGCCTATGTGGCATCGATATGTGTTTGAAAAATGTATTCCAGTGCCAAAACTGACTCCAAAAGTGTAAATAGGATAATTTTCTCTCGTCTAAAACCGAATTTGGAACCTCAGTGTGTCAGAACAAGTAAATGGAGGTTGGGTTTGGATTATAATTAGGTCAACAAATCATGCCCCCTTTTGCCAATCTCCATGTGCATATCGCTCCTCCGCCCACTTCGCTTCCCTTCATTGAATGGGGCTCCGTTGTTTCATCGCCCCCAACGCATTCAAATCATCATTGAAAAGCCTTATATACATTAACATTGCAATGGATGCTTCTAGGAGAGGACGCACAGCCAACAACAATGGTTTGCATGTCCTGCACGAAGGACCCTATCATGCGGAATATGCTGTTGGAGTTCGTTGGTCCCCAGTGGTGGTGAGTATACCGGTAGCTAAACCATAGACTGCTGGTTATGTCACTGGTTATGTATATTTTGATAATCATTATTAGGAAAACCTTTTGCCATAATTGTGATGTTGCCAGGTTGACTTTAGATACCGTGTAACTTTAGCCATCTAACTAAGATTGAGGGGACCACTATATTTTAGCTAGCTAACATTAGCATTGCTAGACATTTTTGACAAACATTGCTAGTAACAGTAATGGCAACATTGCATTCTCTCTAAAGTAAAATTGACGACATCATAATATGGCAAAGTTGCTTCCTACAAACATTTTCCGACTTTAGCAATGCCATTTAGTAATGACATGGGTGCAACCCATGTCTAGGGCACAAATGAATATTGGCTGCGGCTATGTTGGTACTAGCTAACTCATGTCTGACTACAACTCAGGGCAATAGCAAAACATGCCACAGTTGGTTGTGTTGTAACGGCGTCACCGGCCTGAATATAATCCAATCTGGAGCCAGCCAGTCTACCTCTGTAAATCATAGAATTAGCTTCCAAACGAGATTACTTTACTTCTTGAGCTATGTTTCCAATTCAGGGATGATGGCAAAGTGCACAGTTGTGTGCCAGACAGATTCCCTGGTTATGAATGGATGCCTGCACCTATCAGAAAGAGCAAAGGTGGCTATCATAGCATGCCCGGCAATGTGATTGCAATGGTTTAGCGACCTCCAAAAATCATTTCATTCACTGTTCACTTGCTATTTTCACAGCTTGTCAGGCAAGACCTCCGAATAAAAGTGTGTCATGCGAGACAATGACCCTTGTGACACCTCCTCTGTTGTTGCCAGAGTCTCCCTCGGCTCCTATGAAAAGGACAACGCCATCGCGAGGCCTCTGATAGTGACCCGAGATACTGCCCTGATGACACAGGCAGTTTGCAGCCAAACATGCAGCATAGAGATGACCAGCAAGGGGGCCCTCATCAGCATCATGCAGACATGTCCTCGCTGTGATCATTCCTATGAATGCGACAGCCGGATGTTGGCAAGTATCCGGGCAGCAACCTTCACCTGTCAGCGGCAACGGCTTCCACAGGCCCATCATTTTTTACAAACACAGAGGATTACCCACTTCGTTACTTCGATACATTTGATCACCCAATTGTGAAACATCATTTATGTAAACTGACATTATTTGTTGCTTATATTCTACTTCTTAGAAGCATATCATATCCGGGGAATAACCGAGCCTGGTGGAACCTGCGTGATCGCTGTGTTCACCAATCTGTTTCATTCGATGATATCTGGAGTGAACTAGAAAGGTGAACGCAGCGATCAGGTTGGTTCCACCAGGCTAACCATAACCACCACTGATAATGTAATCAGTGCTCTGTGTGTGTGTCTGACCAGTGTCTTTGATGAGGGGCCAGGAGCTGATCTACCCTTCTATGCCCATCAATATGAGTCGAGCAAAGACCTTACCTCCAGCCTCACCTCTTGCCTGGTCACCAACGGTCGTCGATGGGGAGAACAGAATGAGGTAGGTTCAGTCTGACTTTTTCAACCTTCAACATAGCACCTGTTTGTGTGTCAAACATCACCTATCCCTAACTGCTGTTGGTAATTGAACAGTGGCTGTGTGTATGCGTACACAGATGCATGAGACGCAGAGAGACCTGGCACTCAACACAACCACAATGAGGTGATTCCTAACCATACAGCGCAGCAGTAATATCAACCCCCTTTTCATTCCATGTGTCACTGAAAAATTCTGCCTCAACTCTGCCTATTTCTAGAGATGGACTGGAGATGCTTTTGCCAGACGGCAGCCTTGGTCGTTTGATGGGGAGACCATAATTGGGTAGGTTTTTAGCTTAGCTGTTCAAACTTCAACATAGTACCTGTTTGTGTGTCAGATGTGACCTATCCTAACTGCCACTGGCAATAGAACAGTCGCTACGTGTGTATGTGTGCACAGACATGCATGGAGACAGCACATGGAGACTTGCAAGATGATGTGATGAAGTCCAGACTAACATACGGGCTTGATACGGATGTCTCTGAATGGAGAGAGACCTGGCACTTCTACTTTGACTTAAAAAAAATCTTTGGTTGAATTGAATGGTATCAGTCAATATGAGGGACAAACCCTCCTGTTTTCTGCAACAGGATCAGGGAACTCGTGTTGTATACGGGACACCACACAAAAGTATGACCACTCTGACATGTTTGCCAAGGCAGCCCCATTACCACCAGACAAAATACTGATAGGAACAGTATCTGTATCGGCTGGGAAGGACAATGAAAGATAAACGGTGCACATTGTTATATTAGAAGAACACCCCTCTATGGTATTCAGTAAAGGGTTGTTTATTTTACATGGACCTGTTACTACATCTGAAAGTTATCGAAACAAGTAGTTTAGAATATCAACATGAATTCAGCAATTGCATTCTTACCCCTAGGCCAACTCACATTTGGCTTCTGTCATGGCCGCCAGCATTTCTTGGGGAGTAAGCCAAAAAACAAGGCCAAATCAGCAGGTGCAGTTCCCTTTTAACAACATTATCAATAATATAGTAAACATTGTTGATACAGTGCATTCGGGAAAGTATTCAGACCCCTTTACTTTTTCCACATTTTGTTACGTTACAGCCTTATTCTAAAATTGATTTATATACTTTTTTCCTCATCAGTCTACACACAGTACCCCATAATGACGAAGCGAAAACAGGTTTTTAGGCATTTTTGCAAATGTATAAAAAAAAATAAAAAAACAGTAATACCTTATTTATTTGTTTATGCAAGGTCCTACAGTCGTCAGAGTAAAAACCAAGCCATGAGGTTGAAGGAATTATCCTTAGTGCTCCGAGACATGATTATGTCGAGGCACAGATCTGGGGAAGATACCAAAACAATTATGCAGCATTGAAGGTCCCCAAGAACACAGTGGCCTCCATCACTCTTAAATTGAAGAAGTTTGGAACCACCAAGACATTTCCTAGAGTTGACCACCCGGCCAAACTGAGCAATCGGGGAAGAAGGGCCTTGGCCAGAGAGGTTACCAAGAACCCTACAGCCACTCTGAAAGAGCTCCATCTCTGCATCACTCCACCAATCAGGCCTTTATGGTAGAGTGGCCAGACGGAAGCCACTTCTCAGTAAAAGGCACATCACAGCCCACTTGGAGTTTGCCAAAAGGAACCTAAAGGTCTCTCAAACCATGAGAAACAAGATTCTCTGATCTGATGAAACCAAGATTGAACTCTTTGGCCTGAATGCCAAGCGTCATGTCTGGAAGAAACCTGGCACCATCCCTACGGTGAAGCATGGTGGTGGCAACATAATGCTGTGGGTATGTTTTTCAGTGGCAGGGATTTGTAAAGATGAACGGAGGAAAGTACTGAGAGATCCTTGAAGAAAACCAGCCCCAGAGTGCTTAGACTGGGACAATGGTTCACCTTCCATCAACTCTAACCCACACAAACAAGACAACGCTGTAGTGGCTTCGAGACAAGTCTCTGAATGTCCTTGAGTGGCCCAGTCATAGCCCAGACTTGAACCGGATCAATCAACTCTGGAGACAACTGAAAATAGCTGTGCAGCGAATCTCCCCATCCAATCTGACAGAGCTTGAGAGGATCTGCAGAGAAGAATGAGAGAAACTCCCCAAATACAGGTGTCCCAAGCTTGTAGCATCATACCCAAGAAGAATCCAGGATATAAT
Source organism: Oncorhynchus kisutch (assembly GCF_002021735.2). NCBI lineage: Eukaryota > Metazoa > Chordata > Actinopteri > Salmoniformes > Salmonidae > Oncorhynchus > Oncorhynchus kisutch. Next base: position 45,597,025 of record NC_034177.2, read on the forward strand.
TGCTGCCAAACGAGCTTCAACAAAGTACTGAGTAAAGGGTCTGAATACTTATGTAAATGTGATATTTCATTTTTTTTTTAATACGTTTTTTTATTTTTTTTCTAAAATCCTGTCTTTGCTTTGTCAATATGGGGCATGGTGTGTAGATTGCTGAGGGTAAAAAACGATTTAATCAATTTTAGAATAAGGCTGTAACACTAACAAAATGTGGAAAAAATTTCGGGGTCTGAATACTTTTCTAATGCACTGTAAACCAGCATGATATTACACCACAGTCTATGACCAATGCTTCACCAACACACAAAGTCGCACAAACGGCAACGACAATTGTCATTTAAAAATGAGTCGGTTTATTCTGTGGAGAGCTAGGGGGGAGTGTGGAGAGTGTGTTGGACGAGACAGAGGCAGACTCGGAGGGACACAGTGGCCTGTAAATTAGCATCTGTTTAGGTTCAACATTCACTTAGGCTCAACTGTGGAGCTGTGGCAGAGGCGTCACCAGGAGCATTGTGCCTGCAGCAGGGTGGGGACGAAAAGAAGTGGGTTAAGAACATGGGGGACGATAGAAAGCGACAGACAGGCAGGATGGAGAAGAAAAAAACAAGTGTGGGTAAGACTGCTTGGCCATAATTTGCCCTAGAAATAAAAATATATATTTTTTAAGTAAAGAGGGAGAACGAGGGGACATGAGCTTCAGAATGTGAATTCAAGATTAGAGGAGAGTGTGTGTGTGTGTGTGTGTGTGTGTGTGTGTGTGTGTGTGTGTGTGTGTGTGTGTGTGTGTGTGTGTGTGTGTGTGTGTGTGTGTGTGTGTGTGTGTGTGTGTGTGTGTGTGTGTGTGTGTGTGTGGATACAGTATGTGTGCTTGAAGGATGTGTTAGTAGGACAGTTCCATTAAAAGCTGTAGAGAGTGAGTTGGGTTCTCACGTCTGAGGAGGCTTTCTTATTCACTGCTACACATGCTCAGTGCAGTGCGTTTCAGGGGCTCCAGCACGCAATCTTTGCTATTCCCTGAATATGCAATCGCACCAGCCAAATGTATTCAAGGGCTACATCCGACCACAGTGCATGAACAAATGTGCCACTGAGGAGTCTCTCCCATAGACTTTGACACGAGAACTGACAAGAGCTCCCTTGCTGTGGGCTGAGCCGAGATTGTATTGCCCCAGAAAGGAGCCACGTTAAAAATAACACTGATGATTCGTTGAGCTAAATGTGAGCACTCGATATCATGTGATACGTGGTATGCGCCGTCATTTATGTGGGTTCCGTATGTTTCTGTGTTGCATGAGATGACACTTCACTATTCAGTCCCGTAATTAAAATTTGATGACAGCTGCAGGGACCTAAAGAGGGGTTGTCAAGTCATCACCTGCAGGCACGCCATCATTACATTTGTCCATTATAGATCATAACAGAGGTAATTATCAGGCTGGAGATGGTTAAGACAATGACTTCTCTCAACAGGCCTAGTAATAGTAATGTAAATGAAGGAATATGGTTTTTCATTTCAGTCGGGAATTGATGTAAAATACATCATTTCTATAGCTTTGATGCTTACGTACGTTTATATACAGGCCCTATTAGATCCCTATTATACAGTCATGTCCAAAAGTATTGGTACCCTTGATAAAGATGAGGAAAAATGACTGTATAAAATAAATCATTCAAATACTGAGCTATACTGTATGTTAAAAAAAGGGAAATGATATTATTTTATACTAATACAATTGATCAGAGTAAGAGAATTCATTGAACAAGTAATACTTGTTACAAACTATTGACACCCTTGTTTCCAATACCTTTGAAAACCTCACCTTGAGAGGATAACAACACTGAGCCTTTTTCTAAAATGTTTTAGAACACATTGGGTGGGATGTTAGACCATTCCTCCATACAGAATCCTTCCAGATCCTTGATATCCTTCGTCTGCGCTTATGGACTTGCCCTCTTCAATTCAAACCACAGCTTTTCAGACTGAGAGGGCCATTGCCAAATGTTGATGTTTGTGACCAATTAACCATTTCTTTGTGGATTTTGATGTGTGCTTGGGGTTATTGTCTTGTTGGTTGAACCACTTGTGTCCAAGTTTCAGCCTCTTGGCAGAAACAAGCAGATTTTTGGCTAAAAATGTCCTGGTCCTGGATAAGGTTTACAATGCCGTGGTTTAAACTCTAGAAGTGTCATATGAAGTGTGCATTTGACATTTTAATTAGCCCACTCTGCCATTTTCCAAGTCAACACACTGTTGTTTTAGAATTTCGATATCACAAACCAAGTTTGTGTTATAAGCAGTTTTAGAAGGACATCATTCATAGAAGGACCCCCATACATGGGCTCCATTTTGTAGAATATTACAGCCACCATTCCATTCTACATGTGAGCACGTGCGATAGGATAGCTATAGGCTACTAAGCAAAGACTAGTAACACAATAAAACTTCAAATACTCTATTCTGTTGTGATGGTGTATAACACTTCAATGGTGGTGTTTTGTGTGTTTTTTTGTTTATTTAACATACAGCCGACAGTAACATAAACTACGGAACATATTTTTCCTGATATTTTCAGAGAAATTTTCAAAGAACTTGCTTGCTCTGATTGAGGTATAGCAATTTATTAAAAGAAGAGTGAATACTATTATCTTAATTAAATACTCTTGTTATACTAGTATATAAATTGTAATTTTGCCGAAATGTTTAATTTGAACAATAGAATCAAATGAAATGACTAAAACAAACTATATCAAAAAGCAATATCTACCAGAGAGGCTGTGGTGCAAGTTTGCTTCGATTTAATTGAATTGCTCAGTAAAACATATGGACAAGACAAACAAACAAAAAAAGTTAAAAAAGAAAGGAGATAAAAAATTTCCCACATTCTCGCCCACTTTCTGCTTTTAAAAAGATTTTGAGCTACGGTCTCACTAATATCAAAATACACCTTAAAGGCCTTAAGTTTGCTAGGCTGAGATGATCTTCTGAGACAAATTGAACAGCTCTTTTTTTCCCTTCCCTAATGCACTTGTCACTCAGTATTAGCATGTCCTCATTAATGACAATGGGAAAGTTTATCTTAGGCACACATTTAAAATCATCCTCTGCTTACAATGGAGCTCAAAAATTTCCTACAAAATAGAAGGCGGATCTACTTACACAACCCTTTTTTTTGAAGTAGTGTTACTCTTTATGCCAGTCCGTGAATAATCTATTCACCACAATAAAGTACATTCTTCGGTGATCAATACACATTATCTGTGCTCAGATAGATCTCTATACAGCTCCATTGAATAGCTAGCTACCTGTGAGGTTTGGGTCTGATGGTGGCTTTCTGTGTACAACAACGAGGGATATTCCAAACCTTATGCTTAGTGGCTAAATGAAGTGTGTTGCTGCTTCATTTCAGATGAAATGTTGAATTAGCAAATATAATTGTTGTTAACGTTCTCTGTATCAATATTTACCCTTACTAAACAGTTTATGTTACTGACTTAAACACGTGCTATTTTCACATTATTAATGACTTACTTGGTACTTACTGGTTCATAACATGTCTCTCACACAATAGACTCTAAAATATCCATTGTTGCTTGTCCATTTACATTTTTTAAATAAAAAACGGTTTATTATTTCCTTTTTAGAGGAATGCCATTCTCGGGGGGCAGGTTTACATTAGAATCCAACAGTCCCCTGCATTTCCCTGAGCAAAACTCAGTTTGGCATTTAACACGTTGAACAGCGCCTTAACGGAATTTAATTACTTCCAAGCAATTCACTCTACGTTTAACATGCATTCAGCATGTACAGTGAGTCTAGTGTGCCCATCACCAAAGTATGGTACTATAGCTCAAGCAGCAGCACTCTATCATGGACACTATATTCATACCAGCAGACAGTTCAACTACAACACAACATATACTGTACTAACACTCTACAAGCACAAAATAAAGTCTTTCTGGGAAAAATAAGATCTGTCACAAAAATAAGATCCTTAATATCACCCAACAGAACACAGATTTGTTCATATTTGACACTCTGTGATGCTTCAGAAGGACATTGCAAATACAAAAGACTATTTCCTGTTCCTGAATTTCCGGATGACATTTTAATCACGTGGATTCTAAGCAGAAAATAGACATAGTATTTCATGGTAAATAAATGTGTATGTAATTATGAGCTGTTTAGTTCACTCCAAACTGAGCACCATATTGTGCAGGATTAGATGCAACACATTGCAGTCACTGACCCCATCCTTTACACCGCACACATCCCAACTTCAGAGGTCCTGATGGAGCAGAGCAGCATCAATCCAAACAAACAGGGAACATGATGGGCCCATCAGCCTGGCCTCTTTGGCCCCTGGCCCTCTGCTACCCCAACAGACTGTCACTCTGCTGTCTGTGGGAAAGTTATTTTTAGCTCAGATGCCAGTGGAGACAAAGCAGGAAGAGCTCCTGGCTATGGCACGTTTTGTGCGGGATCAAAATTCCACCTTTGGACAACCACTCCTGGATAAAGACTGGACAGTCGGCAGTTCCAGTGACAAGGGCTGCCTCCCCCTTTTACGTGTTCCTGAGTGCAGTCGCAAAAAAGGAGCCATTTCATAAACAGCCACCATTTGACAGACATTTCATGACCATGAATCAACAATACAACATGAATTGGTTCTGGACTAGCCACTATGGTATAAAGGACAGAGGAATGAACTGGTGCTAGTTCTGTCTGCATAGCCAGAACAACAGACAGGAAAGGTGGGACCCAACAATATTCCAACATGTTAGAGGATTATAAACAACATGAACATTCCTGAAATGCCTCGAGACATACCTTGATACACACTAATCCTCAACCTCAACCCTCAGGTGTTATTACTGAAAGCTCAATGGGCCATCGTGGTGGAGTCCAAGCAGAAGGCTAATAGTCCACTACCGGGAGATGTTGTCTTGTTTCATTTCAGTTCGAATTCAAATTCAATTTACAGTATATTCGGATGGTTTAATACCCTGTTAATACTCTATCATCGAAGTAACTAAATACACATAATCTCTCTCTAAAAGACAAAATAAGAAGAAGCTATCGATACTCTGCGAGATACAGGTAACCGCCAAAATGATGGAAACACTTGACTAAATGAGGGATGCAAAGTATATTGAAAGTAGGTGCTTCCACACATGTGGCACCTGAATTAATTAAGCAATTAGCATCCCATCATGCTTAGGGTCATGTATAAAAATGCTGTGCAGGACATTATTTTGGCCATTATTCTGGCACAAGTGCTGACTGAATGGTTTGAGGAGCATGAAAACGATGTAAATGTCTGTCACCAGTCACCAGATCTCAACCCAATTGAACACTTATGGGAGATTCTGGGGCGGTGCATGGTTTTCCACCACCATCAACTAAACATCAAATGATGGAATTTCTTGTTGAAGAATGGTGTTGCATCCCTCCAATAGAGTTCCAGGCACGTGTACAATCGATGCCAAGGTGCATTGAAGTTGTTCTGGTGGCTCGTGGTGGCCCAACGCCCTATCAAGACACTTTATGTCGCCGTTTCCTTGATTTTGGCAGTGACCTGTATCCAGTGTATGACCTCCGTGAACCATCTTATCTATAGCGTTTAAAACATAACTCTACTTACGCCAATTCAGTTTAGTTCACGTTATGAATGTTTTGAAGTCAGTTAAAAAAAAAATACATTTCCTTCCAATGCGTTTCTCTTGCAACAACCCTGACATAAAGAAGTGAAAACAGATAGATTTTAAGTGGGGAGAAATGCTTTGGTTCAGCTTGAAAGTTATCCACTTAGCAGGGAAGTCAAATGCAATAAAGCCATTCCACCCCCTCCACCCCCCTCCACCCCAGCCCCATCACCGTCCTCGCTACCTCCACTTTGTTGCACAGTCACACTTGAAATAAAACTGTTGAATAATAGATGGCTATTTGATGTATGTTCTAAATTATTTGCTGTGCTGAATGTGCACAGCAAATGTCCGTTCGCGTGAGATGTCCCGGGCCAACACTGAGAACGAGCATTCCACTGAAACACAACAGGGTGATGACTTCAGAAAGGTGGGCCATCTATAATTCACGTTAAATATTATTTAAAGAATCACTGCAAAATGTGATCATGTGGGAGTTGTGGGGGATTCAGCACTTAACAGATGTTCTGGAATTAACAATAGATCTTTAAAACTAAGGTTCTGTAGTGTGAAGAGATGATTGGGGTTTTTAGTGAACACTCAACTGAACCGGTGGTTAGAACTCATTGTCTCATCGGGTGTCTCACAGATGACGTAGCCGGTGGTTCAGATGACGTGGCCAGACGACGGTAGTTCAGGTAAGGCTCTAGAGATGATGGGCTCTCTGCTTGGCACGCCACACCTCGCGCGCACAGCCACCTGTTCTCAACCGTACAGTGGCCATTTGACCGGTGAGGGTCAGAACACGCTGGTGACTTGCCACTCTTTAATTTCTGCTTCTAGACGGAAGCTAAAAGCTTAAGCGGGGAGGAGATGGCCTCTGTAAAAGCGGAGGGCTCTCTCCTATCCTATTCATGCCTTCCCGGATGTGCTGTGGCACTAATTAGATATGACCTGGAAATCACTTAACCAGTCATCTGACTCTAAGCACCACTCAAAATAGCAGCCTGCCACACCTTGCGTAACAAACTGTGCAAAAGGCCCATCAACATTCATCCACTCAGTGCTGAAATTGTTAAATGGGACAAATGTATGAGGTATAGGTCACTGCCAAAATAAAGGAAACACCAACATAAGTGTCTTAATAGGGCACTGGGCCACCACGAGCTTCCAGAACAGCTTCAATGCACCTTGGCATTGATTCTACAAATGTCTGGAACTCTATTAGAGGGATGAGACACCATTCTTCCATGAGAAATTCCATAATTTGGTGTTTTGTTGATGGTGGTGGAAAACGCTGTCTGAGGCACCGCCCCAGAATCTCCCATAAGTGTTCAATTGGGTTGAGATTTGGTGACAGACGGCCATGGCATGGGGTTTAGATGTTTTCATGCTCATCAAACCATTCAGTGACCACTTGTGTCCTGTTGATGGGGGCATTGTCATCCTATGGAGGCATAGACATGGTAGCCAAAATAATGTCCAAAATAATGGCCTGTTTTTTTATACATGACGCTAAGCATGGTAGGATGTTAATTGCTTATTTAACCCAGGAAGCACACCTGTGTGGAAACACCTGCTTTCAATATACTTTATATCTCTTATTTTTTAAATTAAGTGTTTCCATTATTTTCCATTATTCAACATTTAGAGACAGACACGTAATCTAAAACTCTTTCCTAGTCCTCTGAAACAACACATGGCCAAAAGTATGTGGACACCTGCTCATTGAACATCTCATTCCAAAATCATGGGCATTAATATGGAGTTGACCCCCCTTTGCTGCTATAACAGTCTCCAGTCTTCTGGGAAGGCTTTCCACTAGATGCTGGAACATTGCTGCGGGGACTTGCTTCCATTCAACCACAAGAGCATCCACAAAGTTGAAAGCACAGAATCGTCTAGAATGTCTTTGGATGCTGTAGTGTTTCCTTTCACTGGAACTACGGGGCCTAGCCCGAATCATGAAAAACAGCCCAGACCATTATTCCTCATCCACCAAACTTTACAGCGGGCACTATGTATTCAGGCAGGTAGGCTTGTAGGCGACTGCTCGGACATGGAAACCCATTTAATTAAGCTCCAAACAAACTGTTACTGTGCTGATGTTGCTTCCAGAGGCAGCGTGGAAGTCGGTAGTGAGTGTTGCAACCGAGGACAGACGAGTTATACTCGCTACGTGATTCAACACTCCCGTTCTGTAAGCTTGCGTGGCCTACCACTTTGCGGCTAAGCTGTTGGTATCTGGTATTTTATTAGGATCCCAATTAGCTGTTGCAAAAGCAGCAGCTACTCTTCCTGGGGTCCACACAAAGCATGAAACATAATACAGAATGACATAATACAGAACATCATTGGACAAGAACAACTCAAGGACAGAACTACATACATTTTTAAAAAGGCACACATAGCCTACATATGAATGCATACACACAAACAATCTAGGTCAAATTGTTGCTCCTAGACGTTTCCACTTCACAATAACAGCACTTACAGTTGAAATCTGACGAACCGACTTGTTGGAAAGGTGGCATTATATTACGGTGCCAGGTTGAAAGTCACTGAGCTCTTCAGTACGGGCCATTCTACTGCCAATGCTTGTCTATGGAGATTGCATGGCTGTCTGTTTGATTTGATAAACCTGTCAGCAATGGGCGTGGCTGAAATAGCCGAATCCACTAATTTGAAGGGGTGTCCAAATACTTTTGACCATGTAGCGTATTCTCTGTACTCTCTCCTCTCCGCTCCTATTTTACCTAGCAGGCTGATGCTAACATGTTAGATTAGATTCCAGCCAATAGGAGTGGGGGTGGCGTGACAGCACCTGACAAACAGCTCAGAGAAGAGCAGTATTCCAGGTGACAAGAACCTTAACTGGCGACCCAAACTTATGCAGCTTGGGTTGGCAGTTATTGGGATGAGTCGTGTACTGGAGGCAGCTCTGCAGGTTATTCACTAGCTGGCACAGCCACAAAGTCATACAATCTGATTTTGAACCTAACCTTAACCATACTGCTAACCTTATGCCTAAACCCTAAGCTTAAATTAAGACCAAAAAGCTTATTTTTGTTTTTATGATTTTGTACAAAACATAACAAATTTGGAATTTGGCCCAGGAGTTTTGTCTGACCACGTAGCCTGACCAGGTAAAACTCTGAGCACTTGTTATAACCTGATCTGGTCACATGGCCAGAAAAAACTCCTTGCCCTACTAATAATGTAGCTTAGTTTCCAATCAGAAGCTAGCCCCTCGAGCACAGGTAAGAAAATCATCTACATTCCTAAACAAAGCTATGTTAATTTGACACAGATCCTAAAGCTCAACCTTAACCCCTGACCCCGTCGTCATGTTCAGTCTTAGTGTTGGGACTTAGAGACACTTAAGTTCTCTTTAATTGCCTGTCTGTTGCATTCTTACCCTTGTCGACCCAGGTGAGCAGCTTGCATTGTGAAACTAATGACGGACAAGGAAGAAGCTTTAATCTTCAGTCTCGCTACACCTCATGCCTCACCTGCCCTGACTGACACAGCCACAGCTCCAGGCCTAATGCTGACTACAGGGAATCCTGGGAAATGAGTCCTCGTCAACCTGTATCTGAACTCGAATGTACCTGCAGGTCCACCCTAAACATGTGGGGCAGTCTGGACGCCATCATTTGACGTTTTGGTTTCTTGCCCATAACGATGATATGAATTGCAAATGCAGTATTGCACAATTATCATATTGAACTCCCTAAATTATACTTTCATATTTCTTCATTGTTTAGCTATCAGTGAGAGACGACCTGCAGCAGCCATTAGCTCTCAACCCATACTCTCCTAGAAAAAAAGGTGCTATCTAGAACTTTAAAGGGTTCTTTGGCTGTCCGAACCCTTTGAAGATCCCTATTTGGTTGAAGGTAGAACCCTTTTGGTTCCAGGTAGAACCCTCTTGGGCTCCATGAAGTATACATGGAACCCAAGAGGGTTCTACCTGGAACCAAAAGGGTTCTAGCTGTAACCAAAAAGGGTTCTCCTATGTGGACAGCTGAAGAACCCATTTGTACTCCTTTTTTCTAAGAGTGTAGCTACCTCCCATCGCAGTCAACTGCAGCCTGTCAATCATGTGTCAGACTGAACATCCAACCCTGCAGAGGCTCTAAACTCACTGTCACACGAGAGACCTAAAGCAGATGCTCTTGATATGCCCTCCCACCTGAATATTTGTATTATTAGCCTGTCTATCTGTCTGTCTGTCTGTCTGTTTGTGTGGCCTTCACAAATCTAGTTCAGATTCTGATCTTTATCTCCCTCGTCAAACTCAGCCAGCCTGGCATTAGTCCAAGCCTAACCCAACAGGACCTGAAATAAACCGGCTAGATCAATTCAAAACCAGACAGGCCCCATCAAAGAGAGTGGTAGATACAGAGAGAGAGAGAGAGAGAGAGAGAGAGAGAGAGAGAGAGAGAGAGAGAGAGAGAGAGAATGCGGCCATTCTGACTGGATGTTCATACATCAACAGACTGCATTAGCTAATCACAGATCTGATAACACTGAGTTACAGTGTTACACACATAGACACAGACCTACATTTTATGATGGGGTACTTTCATTACAAAATGAATCCCAGTTTTACAGGAAGTGTGAGATGGCGACCCCCACCCCCAAAATAACATCACAGACATTTTGGAATTATTCACCGGCTTACACTTTATCATTGATGTTTTTTTCCAGCATACATCTGGCCATCTAGCCATCCATTTAGTCAACAATCAGAAAATCAAAGAGAATTGGCATGACTCAACCCAAACCTTAATACCACATGATTGTATGGCGGTAAGCTGGTTTTGTGTGAGGAACGCTGTGGTTTTAGCCGAGAGATTAGCAGCCGGGCCAAAGTTGGCCTCCAATCCTTGCTCTGCTGATGCCTCTGGGCCTTTGAAGTGGGCCCATCATACCTGGCATTGCAGCAGTGGGAACTAGACTGATGTCAGGTCTAATCAGCCTGCCTGTCTCTGGACAGCTAACCCAGGGCCGCACTAATTGGCCCAATTGAGGATTATACCCCTTTGCTGCAGATTCAAGACAATAATTTAGTCAAATGGTGCTTTTTTTAAATGATTTTTTTTACATCTTACTCATTAAGATGCTTAAGTTGAGAAGAAATGGGATCAAAACGTTTTTTTTTTTTCTTCAGAAGGAGGCCGGTTTTGGAGAGCTGTGAGGATTGGTGGAGATATTCCACAGAATCATAGAATGGTATTAGGACGTTACCTCTTTTTAATCCCAAAACAGCTCTTTGATGATGTAATGGTTGACACCGTTTTGATTATGTCTGGCGTACAAACACACAGCGTCTATGCAAGACGAGGCTGCTAATGCACACTCCTTTTGTGGGAATCCCCTGAGCAAACACTAGTAACCTAAAGTGAACTGGCTCGTCCAGTAACTACACAGCAAAAGCACAGAAAAGAGAAATGTAAAAGCTCCCTGGCAAAAGAGTCATTTGAACATGGGAAGCTAAGCTGCCCTAATTGACAATGAGCACAAAGAATTACAATGTGGTCCAGAACTCAGAGAACCCCACTGTATAAGCAACTAAAGCCCATCGCAAACCTCCACCTGGATTTTTATAGGGCTCATAAATCTGTCATTAAGTGGCTGTTAGGGGCTGATGGTTAATGCTCCAAGGGTTTGGCTCAGTGCCTCAGGTCCTCTTTAAAGAACAACCCAACATGAAACAATGGGTCTTCCTGACCAACCATTTACAACGTCTCCATATAAGGAGGTCACAATGGCTAATTATCACCGTTAACCTCTAATGACCATTTGTGGAGGGCGAGTTCATTTGTCAGTGTATGGAGTACATGTTGATTTATGGAGGAGAGTCGAGGAAGCAAAATGTTTAAATAATATATTCCATTTAACAGACACTTTTATCCATAGCAACTTACAGTCATGCGAGGACACATTTTACATACGGGTGGTCCAGGGAATCGAACCCACTACGCTGGCGTTACAAGCGCCATGCTCTACCAACTGAGCTACAAAGGACCAAGCAAGGTTGATCATTTAAAGGGCAGTCGCTAGGGGAGACATGGGGGGGAGGGGAGAAGAGGACACTTAAGTTGCTTAATCAAGTGGCCGGCTAAAGAGGCCAGCAGGTCACAAAGGGGGCATAGTGGTCACTTGAGGGTGAAGTCCCAAACACCAAAGCAGTGCCAACCCAATTGAGCAGCAAGCACATGAAAAGGGGGTGGGGGGGGTGGACTATGCTAATTCAGCAGTGGGTATTCTTATGTCAAACGGGCCTGGCTTAAAGTCCTTACTCTCTCAGAGAGATCAAATGGAAACGGGCTTGTCAGCGCTGCCCACTTGTTTCACACCTTCTATTATCTTACCTCTCTGCATTGACTGAGACAGATAACTATCACGTCGACAAAGACCCTCCACTGTCCTCACACACTTTTGTTCCGCATGGCTTGCCCGAGCTCGGTATTTAATCGGCGACTGGAGAGAGAGGGAGAAAGAAAGAGGGAGTGAAAGAACGGGGGGAGTGAGAGAGCGGCCGTTCCAAAAGATGTTCCAAAGTAGGCACATCTCTTTTAATTATTGATGACCACCCACAAGAGCTATAAGTACCTTTTTGAAGACTTTAATGCTGCAATAAAAGAAGGCTTACCTATGTGGGGTGAAAACAATAGCAATGTGCGTCCCCAAAAACTTCATAGGGTGAGAACCGAGGAGATAAGGCTCAGGGATTCTCCCTTTCACAGTTGAGAAATAGACTTTAGTACACATTAGAACACAAACTAAACACTGTTGGAGTGGGAACAAGTGCTACAATATGTTATGCTTCCATTTCTTCTCATTTATTGTCGCTGACCTCAATATAAACACTGTTGGAGTGGGAACAAGTGCTACAATATGTTATGCTTCCATTTCTTCTCATTTATTGTCTCTGACCTCTATATATACACTGTTGGAGTGGGAACAAGTGCTACAATATGTTATGCTTCCATTTCTTCTCATTTATTGTCTCTGACCTCAATAAAAACACAGTTTTAAAATATTTGAATACGGCTTTTTCCATAATAAATCATATGATTCTATTTTTGGAAATTGATGAATTCCTGATATATATAAATATTACACAATCATATGCACTTCATGCTACCATTGTCAAAACGTATTGAAGACAGCATGCATATTCAAATCGTTTGTGTTTCTTTCCCCAGGTTTCTTTCCTTTATCAATTACAGATGGTAATGAATTGAGTCACTTCCTAAGAGAGTTGGGATACACACCACTATTCTTTGTCACCCTGATGAAGGCTGTTGTAGCCGCAATGAGTCGATGTGTTGAAAAAATATATATATATTGCTACGCATAAGTTGTAAACAATAAAGACTGTTAATTTTTCCACTACACGAGAGGGCCTTGATTACTTCTGGAAGTTTGGTTGCACAAATGTTTTTCCAGCATTGTTTACTATCCAGCATCAACTTGTTTTTGTTCTATTGTGTTTCATCTCCTTATCAAAGAGCACCTCATGGATGAACTACAACCAATGAAATGCTCTTCCACTGTGTCTCCACAAACTAAACACAGTTGGAGTGGGAACAAGCGCTGAAATAGGTTGTGCTTCCATTACTCCTCATTTATTCTGTCTGACATTCAATGTCAACATTGTTTTATAATATTTGGATACAGATTTTTCCAGAATAAAGCATTCAATTATATATTTTTGACATTGATGAATTCCCGCTACATACCAATATCACACAATCATATCACAAAATCATATGCACTTAATGCTACCATTGTAAAATATATATATATATATATATTCAACATGGCATGCATAATTCAAATAATTATGAATTATTACCAAATATCAACAGAGAGCAATGGGAATTATTCAATTTGTAATTTGAGATATTTCTGCATAAATGATCCATTTGTACGGGGTGAATTAATACATTAGACAGTTGTTTGTTTTTGGTGTCCAAGTTTCGCTGCACAAACAGATAGCCTTTCTCGACGGACGTTGGCTTTGTGTTTCATTTAAAAGCAGGAGCATCTGTGTTAGAAACGCCCACACCTGGCCAGTCAGCGGAGGTGTCTGTCCCACGTCTAGCAGGTGTCGCAGAAACAAAAGAAAATTAGGGACGAATGAGTGGACAAGCCCAGAAGGGTAAACTTGACTTAAAGGGGGACTCGACAATTTTAGAAAATCCCCCAGTACACCCCTAAGCCACATCCCTCCCCCCCATCTTCTTTTGTGCCCAGCAAGTTCAACACTTGAAGCAATGAAGCAAACTGTTGTGATTATGCACAAGTAATGAAGCAGAACAAGATAAACAACCATTCTTGCTGGAGAGGAAGAAAACTAATTGTGTTCAGGGATTTGGTTGCAGCAGTGGGCTCTTAAAGGATGGTTGTGTTGCTGGCTTGTCACAACCGCACAGTATTTCAGTGTTTCCCCTCCCTCACACACACACACACACACCCTATTTACAGGAAGCAGATCTGGCTATCACCTTGCACCCTGCCCAGGGCACGCCTCAGTCCTCTTTATTTTATTAACTGCACCAGTGGGCAGCTACCAAAACACAGAGCAAACGGAGCGAACCATGCGGAGAGCCGAGAGAAGGGGGGGGGGGGGGGGGGGGGGGGGGGGGGGGGGGGGGCAACCTATGCAGGAGATGTGGGAACGGCCGGAGTCTCAGTCTCCTACTTCAACTTCTATCAGACAAAAAGAAGAACGTTTTAGAAAAGAAGCAAAAACAGCAGTTGGTGTGAGATGAATGCGGGGAGAGGGGCGAGCAGAGAGGGGAGGGGGGTATGAGAGATCCTGTTCGGACCGCACCACGTAACGTTACCCTGTGTCCTGGCAGCCCTGTGCATCGGCTGAGTCCACTCAGCCTGATATCATCTGACAGGGAGGCTGGCATGTTTCATACAGCCCTCTACAAATGCTGCTGACACACAAAGGAAACAGAGACGAGTTCACAAGACCATGGTCGACAATATTATCATGCTAAATCAAGAAGGTCTCAGCACTGTTTGGAAATAAAACTTTCAAATGCATTGTGTAGTTTAGTATGAGTAGTAATTTCCTTATATAGAATGACCTAAACGATATATATGATACACAAATAATGTTATGATGGAGAGACTATGCAACAGTACTTACAATTGAAATGATGTTGTACAAAAAGTATTGAATTCATATTTGTGAAGGCAAGGTGAACACGGAAGAAAAATCCATATGTGATGACGGAACAAACAGAATGAAGTTTGTTCGACAGAATTTTAGACAATCACATTTGCCTTAGACAAGCGTTTCAGTTAGTGTCCTCATGAATGACAAAATGATCCCAGCAGTAGTAAACAAACAGTGGGATACGGGCCAGACTTCCCCAGCAGACTCTTCTCTCACACAACCTGCCTGCATGGGCCTTTCTGCTGGAAAGAGGACAATTGGGTGACATAAAAAAACATGACTCTTCTAAAAATACCCTGCCTTCATAAATTGACCTTTAAGTGGAGAGGGAGAGAAAGCTGTACCCGAGCGCGCGCACACACACACACACACACACACACACACACACACACACACACACACACACACACACACACACACACACACACACACACACACACACAAATACGCACACACACACACACACACACACACACACACACACACACACACACACACACACACACACACACACACACACACACACACACACACACACACACACACACAATGAATCCTTCACTTCCTTGGTCACTTGTCCAACTTTACCATCAGATTATTTTTGCCCAATATTGTATTTATTTTTACAATATTGATCTGTGGGACATCAATATCATAAAACTATTGATAGGCTGACATTACTGTGGAGTGGAGTTGGGGCTGGGGGTGGGGGAGGATGAGTGAGCTGCTGGGCTCGTGCGGCATCTAAATTCCCTGGAGCCGGTCTGCTGAGGCCAACGTCTGATTGAGTCGTGTCACACTAATCTGTCTTGACAACATGCGAGCAGTTGCCATGTTTCCCTCTTAGCCCTAATGCACTTTTTTTTGTGTGCGAGAGCGGCCCCCATTCACTTGAGAAAGGCTGGGGTAGTGGGGGACGGGGGGAAGGGGACGGGGGGAGGGGGACAGGGGGAAGAGGACAGGGGGCAGGGGGACAGGGTGGAGGATTAGGGGGTCTACCGAAAAATGCAGACCCGGAACTGAAACAGCAATCAAAGCGTGTCTTTTGGAGGTTACTTCTATTCAATATTCCGATCACTGATGGTACTTAGAAAATAAATAAAACATGGGGAGCATTGGAGAAAAATATAAAATTGTCGATAACAATACACATATACATATATATAAATAAAATGGAAATTGTATGTTGTGTGTACATTTCTGCTCTTGTATCATGTATCTGTATTAGAGTGCAGCACAGTACTTGTCTCCCTGGTGCTCTGAATGATTCAGTGGTGGATCACTCAACCTGGCTACACATGCTGCTGTAATAGCTCTGCCCAGAGAAACACTGACAGGTAGCCACCCAATAAAGCATGACGTAGCTATAGATCAATTGTCCTACAGGGAACAGCCAGGACATTATTATTATTATTATACTATCAAGGCTTGAGGTGGGAGAATAATGGGGGGGGGGGGGTTCCACATGGTCTGTTTCATTAGAACAAGGTATCTGCCTAATAATAGTGTCATCTGTGCTCTGGTGCTCTTTGGCAAATCGCTAGGTGCAATTAAAAGTCTGGAAATCACACAATTCACACTAAAGTAGCTCACGCTGGTGTCTGGGGCACTCAGGCGGGGGGGGGGGGGGGGGGGGGTGCTACTGTATGTGTGGCTAAGGGAAAGGACAGAGGAGAGTTTAGGTGAATTCCCTGTCATTCATTTGAAGTGGTTTCGGTGTGAGACATAAAGACCTAAAAGCCACCCATCCCATTGGTGGTGGTGGTGAGGACGGCCTCCCCCAGTCACAAACTGCAGTGGGCCTTCCCTAGACCTGTCCTGCAGTGGAAATTACATGAAAGTGGCAACAGCCAAGTCAATTCTGGTCCAGATGGGAGAGGGCCTACCCTAGGCAGGTGGGCCAAGGGCCACAGGGCCACGGGGCCAGGTGCACGGATTAGACCACGGAGGGTGGTAGCGCTCCCCCTGCTGGCCCACCCTCTCACCTGCTTCTGCTCCTCCCCCCAAAAATCCACTTTGTAACACATGACCAGACGACCTGAATAATTCAACACCTCTTCAATATTTCACATGCCCCCCTTTCAATGTTTGTTGCCCTGCCCTAATGCAATTTTCATGCCAAAATGTTTTTTTGTCCTACTTTAAAACGTGAACACCGCTACTGTCAAGATTTGGGTCAGTTGCAGTTTGGGGAGGCATGAAATGAAACGACCATTCCACCTGTGCATCTGGACCCTCGTATTAAAGACCACTAACACACATACATATACCCCAGAGATCGAGCATTCTCATTATGAATGATAGAAACATTGTAGGAACGTAGAACAGAAACGTGTCGTTGTGGTGATCAACATAACCGCGAAGACAAATGACTTAACACAACCACAGAGAACAAGCAAGTGTTAAAAGTAGACATCAGACAGCAGGAAAATCAAACTCCAGTAACTATTTGAAACAATCACTGACACCAGAGGTCCAATTGACAGTTACCTAACAACAAAAAAACTATGTCACTTCTGTTTGGCTTCTTCACTCACTCTAAATAGGAGTGCCTTCTGTTGGAGTAAGTAAGCAGACTTTTGACGCTGGGATGTTGGCTAGTGCCCAGCCTCTCCCAGAGCAGGACGAGGGAGCTTCTTTCACCCACTGTTCCTGTGTGAAACCTGGCTGCTGCTCTGGCCCAGGCTCCCACCCCTTTAGTCAACCCTGCCCCACCCTTCCAGAAGGCCCCAGCCCAGGATGCCGCGGCTGGCCTGCCATTTGGTTGGCTGTTCCCCTGCTCTGCCCTGCTCTCTCAGGGCCTGGGGGGGTGGGGGGGGGCAGCAGCAGTGAGTGTGCAGGGCTTCATGAGCGAGTTATTATTCAACTTTAAGGTACATTGTGGCACTAGCAACACTGTGAGAAGCTTTCAGCGTTCAATGCTGCTGCTGATCAAACATTCATGGGGGGAGCTGCGTTTGCACCGCGGAGCTTTTGAAGTTTTACTTTTCATTATCTGTGTTCATTGCAAGACCTCGTTAAGGGAAACGATTTGAACACACGTTTAAGTTACACAGTTTCGTTAATTAATGTTTGGGATTTAAATATAGGATTGGACCACACTTAACTTATTTATTCAGCTCGGGCACAATATTTTCCCATTTTTAATATTGGCATAAGGAATAATCTCAATGGATTCATCAATGCCTTTTTTAATATATATATATATACTCCTATCTACCTCACCTCGAATAAATGTAAAGACTTTGCTAATTAGACAGATGGACAGATCTTTGGAGACGGTGCTGCTCAGACTAACTGGGCATCTGTTAGGAGTGGGTGGGCCCTCCTGGCCTGTCTGAGAGGGGTGAGTATAGGGGTTCTCTGCCTTCTGCCTATAGAACAGTTGTGCCCAACTTTGGACACAGGGCTGTCCACAGTCTGTCTACACCAGCAGCCAAGACCTCCATATGCCTTCCCAGATGACTCTCTCTCCATCCACACTCTGACCCCAGCCCAGGCCCAGGGAAGACCTACACTCACCACACTTAAACAAACACAGGACATACTAAATGTACACTTTACTTATACACAAAGAAGCATGCACACGAGCAAGCGTACACGCTCAATGAAATGTCTGGGGACACTATAGCATGTAAACGGTAAACAGAATGGTAGAAAACTTGTGAGGTTAAAGGTCCGTTCAGTAAACCGATATCATTACTAGGTTGTTTCCTACGTCAGGCTGTATTTTATTCAGTGGGAGAGTATTGTCTGTAGGCAACTATATACCGCGTCACAAATCTGCGACCTGACTCCTTTCCGTGAGTTTGGTGGTGTCTGGTGGAGTCACCAAGGCATTAATATTGTAGGAGATTAATCTTTCAACACATCAAATGGAAAATGGTAAGTAAATGTATTGAACGGAGAGTAATTCGCCAAAATAACGTTTCATACTAAGTGACTTTTCATGAAACACATAATAACCTACAGGTAATAAACACCGACATATGCTCACAGACAGGCACATGCACACACCAAAGTTTGTTTTCACTGCCAATCAAATCCATTTGAATGTATTGAGCCCCTCTTCCAGCGATCAGAAGGATCCAATCTTCCCATGGGTAAACTGAAAAACACCAGTAAAGTCCATCTATTTCCTTCACAACTATAATCTCAAGGTAACCAGAGAGAAGTGTTTAATCACATGACATTGTCCACCCACAGGGCCTTGCACTCGTCTTTTCATCCCTCTAGCCTCTCGTCCTCTCATCCCACCATCCTCTCCAATTAACTATTAACATGGAGGGCTTTCCCACCGGCCCGCGACGACAGCGGGGTTTTGGGGGAGGAGGGAGGATGGAGGGATTGGGGAGAGAGTGAGGGAAGGAAGGAGGGAGGGATTGGGCTTAAACAACAGCACAGCAGGAGTCTTGGGAAAAGAGGACCACAGACCACTGCCGGGCGCCACCACTCTCCAATTTCTTCGGGTTCTTCTTTCCCCGCCTCCACCGTTCCACACTCCCCCCCTCCCTCTTTCCCCTCTCCCCTTCCTTATAAATAACTTATTGTATTACAACGTATTTAACTCTTTCTGAAATGCACTGGTATTTTGGATCCAGGATGGAGAGAAAGCGTCTGAAGCTTGATAGCTACAGTAAGATGGGGAAGGATTCTGATGTAGTACTTTCCGTCACCTGATGTTCTCTATCCGTGGGCATTTGCCCTTTGCTTACAACATTCTCCAACATATAGCATTAGAGTAAACAAACAATTGTTTACCCGTTCGGGACATGTATATTTTGCCGATGCCCAGGTACACCTGGTTCAAAGGAAATCCCCTGTGTCTTATTGACAACGCTACACTTGTTGTTATACAATGCCACTTATTTGATGTTTCCACTTCAGAATGACAGCCGGGCATGTTTTGGGGATTTTTTTTTTTTGGCACACTTGAACTAAACCAAAATGTGGAACGATTGTTCAGTCAAGGAGCCAGGAGACAATGCCACGGTGACAGTGTTAAAAAACAGTCTAGACTCCCTTTCAAAATGTCGGATCACTTACAAAAGCAAGGCTCACATTTTTTTGGCACGTCAAGTGTGTGCGGCGGCTGAGGGCTCTTGATGAGAGCGCTGAGGAAGATGACAAAAAAAATCAGAGGAGGGTGGGAGGAAAGCCAAAAGGGGACGGGCTGGCTGGCTGGCTGGCTGGCTGGCAGGCAGGCAGGCCCCTCTCCTCTGGATGTCCTGGGCCAAAAATATTCTGCTGGGTTCCACTATCGACTCAGGCCTGTGGGGAGATCAATACATCCACACATCGGACCCATATTCTCTGTATGGTACTACATGACCAAACCATTACAACTTGTCTAAAGCCCAGTAATAAGTCTGCTAGACCAAGCGTCACCTCAGACCATATAATCCAGAGGTGAAATAGTGTCACCTTTTAATGTACATGTCTGACAGGTCTGTGGCCTCTGTTCACAGCTTGAACAGATGGAGCTGAGAGTTTAGCACGTCCAACACATCTTATCATAATAACCTTATCCTGCTAATGTTCGTTATTTATTGGTTAAGTTGCTAAAGGCGCAAGGTCTCAGTCTGTGTGTGTACGTACGTGCGGGGGTAATGCACCCGAAACGAGACGCCACCGTCTTTCTTGGCCTGGTGACAGTGTAAGGAACTGTTATGACATGTCTGTTTCTATGACAACCCCTGGGGAAAAGAGAGGGGGGGGGGGCTGACAAGGACCAATTTACTCCTCATCCAGAGGGATCTACAGCACAGGACTCCCTGCAGAGGACACATCCCCACCATGTCTGAATCCAGAGCCACTGAAAAGGGTCAAAGTGCAAACACCACAAGCAGCCGAGAGAGTTGGCTGTTATTTCACCGTTACAGGCCATGGAAGAGGAACTGATGAATGCCACGGCAATGTCGTCAACCCCTAACCTTCACAGCTGACATTCAATTTAAAAAAATGGGAAAGTTGACTTGATAAAACTTCCCATGTCTTATACTTCATCACATTTGACGAGAAGACACCACGTCGAGTGAATCAAAAACCGTCAGCATTCCATTATAACGATGAACGACGGAGAAAAGGGATCGACGCTGTTGTAGGACTGGTCGGTGTCGCTCGTCGTCGCAGGGGGCAAAAGTCTGAGCACATCTCGAACGTTCCAGAGGTCGCGATGCGGTGTTGTGACATAAGCACGGCGAGACCGCAAATCCCGCCGCAAATCTGACAAGTTGACTTGTCTGTCAGGGTCCAGACGTTGTCCTCAACCTGAAGTCCACTTTGCACATGTCAGGAATGGTCTTCACTCCCTTCCGTCTAGCTGCCACCGGCCCCATTACAGAGCAACACCAGAACATCACAACAGTCCAACCCTGCAGTATAAAGGCTTTCCACAAGTTATCAAAGGCACACCCTAAATAAAGGTTATACCTCACCATTTCTTTATATCCCGATACATTCACATACATAGTTCACAATAAAGGTCATGTACAGTATATGTATCCTCCTTGGAAATACCAGTAGATCACAAAAACAAACCTAGTAAAACATTTAGGACGAGACAGAACCTAATAAGACTCTACAAGAGGAACAGAGTCGGTGCGAGTGTGCAGGGAGTTGTCGGGGTGACAGTAGTCTGTGGGAAAAGGAAAGGGGGAAGCTAATGAGAGAGAACATATTGCAGGCGCTCCGTCGTGGCTCTTGTTGTTTACCTGTGCGGTGCCTGGAAACAGTTTGCTCACTGTTGTTGACGGCAGGCAGGCCCTGGAGGCCCAGGCGTGGCAGGCTCCCCTGGGGAAGGGGAAAACAACATTAGGACGTCGATAACAGTGGAGGTGGAAGTCTGTTGGTGGTGGTGAAGAAGTGAGGACCCTCAGACCACCCTCGCACCTTCATTACCGTTAATACAGTACTAGAACACTACTTGAACAACATTATATTATACGGCAACACTATTACAACAATGGGCTTACTTAGAAGGCCTCTCTCCAAAACATTATTCAAGTAGTTTGCTGAAATAACATATGAGGTATTTGAGGAGTAAGATGTTCTTACTTCTGCTAACTTCTGCTAAAGAGAGGAAATATTTGGCCTCTGTCGCTTTGATTAAGAGGGCTGTTGCTGAGTTAGAAAACATATTTGTCATTACTTCGCTTCAGCGCAGTGTGGCTAAATAGACAAACATACTATATATTCCATACTGTGCATACTGTATGTTTGAGAAAGCGCCCACATGTTGGGATAATATTAACAATGCTACTGTGAAGGTGGACCCCTAAACTGCCAGTAGTGTTATCTTGACAGGGGTCATAGGTATTGATAACTCAATTCAACAAATTAATTTAATGGCCTGAAACGTCATCTGGGACGCTCTCTCTCTCTCTCTCTCTCTCTCTCTGCTCAGCACCACTGCTTAATAAGGGGGGGAATTCTGCTGAGACTGTGATGGCTTCATTACGCCGGCCTCAGTTACCTTCTGGAGAATGAATGTTTTAACGAAGTAAAGAGATGACACAGCCGCCACGTTTCAGTGCTAAATCGCACATAATGAACATGCCACTAATGAGGGCCACTCAACACCTGAACAGCCCCCACCGTCCCTTTCCACTGACACACACACACACACGCACGCACGCACGCACACACACACACACACACACACATATACACACACACATATATGCACGCACACACACGCGCGCGCACACACACTCATATACACACACGCACATACAAGCGCACGCAGACACACACACGCATATGCACACACGCACATACGCACACACACACACACACACGCGCACACACACGCACATGCACGCGCACACAGACACACACAGACACGTACACGAAGACAAGTGGGCCGCACACACGCACGTGCACACGTGCACTCGCCTACAGATGCAGGTGCGCGCACAGATGTTTTCTATTTTTTCAAAACCACAGAAGCTTCATGTATTATTTTGTCATTCGGTAACACATCGTGTAAATGATAAATTGTCAATAAAGTCCGAAGCAGAGACCTTATCCCAACACCTTCCTCAGACGTCTGTAGTTTATCTGGAGCAGATTCTCAACTCTATTGACAGGTAGTATATCTGAATGTGAAATATATCCATCAATATATGGGCTCAGCTTATGCCGCAGGTAAAGATTGAATCTCAGCTAACCTTATACAAGCCACCAGACACAAAACATCTGTCATATTCATTCCATCCTTATAGATAGCCACAGAACGTTATCATTTCCCTCTGGGTTTTAGTTTTGACAAATGAGGAGAGCCTTTCTTTGATTTTAAACAGGTGTTTCCACCATAAGTTCAATTGCAGGCCATGTTTTCATTGTGGCGCCCAGCTAGTGTGCATAAAAGCCATCAATTACAATGAATTTTTAACACCTGTGACACAAATACATTTGTGACACAAATACACCTGAAGAATCACACTCAGCCGTATCACTTCAAACATACACTCGAGGACCCCTTCAAGGAAAAGCATTTTTAACTTTTGACAAACAAACAATGGTGCCCACTGAGCCTGCTGTGCTAAACATCACTTTGTGGCCCTGAATTAAATGGGAGAAAAGTGCTCTGCCTTCTTTCTCCGGTCTCTGTGTTCTGAGGGAGAAAAGCACACATTTCACACAGTTGCCTTTGTGAGTAATATATTGTATCATGGCCTTCCCACTGAGCGTATTTCCTATAGATAATGACACGAGCTAGCTAGGCTATGTGAAAAACCATGAGCGCAAACGTGTGAGCTAATTAAGATTATAGACGGAGAGCCGTCAGGGTACAGTACTGCTCGGCACGGCGCTGTTGCCTCCATTGTCAGGAAAAAAGGGACCCATTTAAACAACAGGGTCCAAATTACCTGGAGAGCAATTTATACCAATTACACCATATCATAAAATAACCCAATTTAATAGTCAAGGAATCAACATGGGGTATTTGCCCTGTGTTTGATACAACAGCTAAAGGATTCCTTTCTAGTCAATGAGCTGTCATTTTGTCTGGCTGATAAGGGGCCTCTCTATCAGGGCTCGCACTGTCAGATATGTGTGAGGCTCTGTGTAATTTAGCTGAACCGCTCCAGAAAGATGCACATACAAGAATACAGCTAGTATAGCTATATTATATGAGTTATTATGAGTTAGGTATATAGTGCCTAAGGAAGAAAACAAATAGAGAAACGTGGGATACGGATACATCCGTGTTTTGTATACCCCCCTCCCCTTATACATACATACTACTTCATAACCGTCCTCTAAAGGTGAGTGGTAGTCTGTGTCGCGTAAACACACTTTCCCACAACCTAATTAGATAACGCAGTACCATTTACGTATGGTATACATATTATACTACGTGCCCAAACAAAACCTGAAGTACATAATGCCTTATGAATTAGTCTTCAATATATTGTCACACAAACGTTAGATTGAGAAATCTAGCAACGTGTCCATGAGAGTATGGGCATTTCAGTACAGCTGGAGAAAAAAAAGAAGTAAAATCATTCTATCTGAGATTTCAAATGAAACGGGTCTATTGTGGATGCTATAATCCACTCTTAATCTGGATAAGGGATCCCAATGTGTTTTAGTCGCCGCTCATTTTTTCCCTTTGTGTTGGGCCGGCCTCCTTAACGTTTTAGCAGGGCCTTGACTGGCTGAACTTTGATCTGATGTCTTCATTGAGGGGAGCTCCGGGTTGCCCATTTCAGATGCAAATCCTCTGCAGGGCCTATTGGCACTTTGTAAAGAAGGAAAAGCAGGAAGAAATAGGGAGAGGAGGGCTCTGAGGGAATCCTGAGGGGTGTGCAGCAGCCCACCCCCCCTCTCCCCCTCCCTCTAATCCACATAGCAATATGGATTAAGGTAGGGGATAACCTTTCTTAAAGCAGAAGAAAGAGTATAGCTAGGACAAGTTGGGGTGGGCGGCTGGGATTCCCTCATAATACAACAGGCTGCAGTAAAAGCATGCTCTGTGTCAGGGGACTGTGAATGGGCCTCAATACAGCCGATTCCCAGGCCTGGTGGGGAAGCTTGCAAAAGCCTACCTAGAGCCAACTAAGCGTGAGTAATCTGCCCGCGCTCAATGGCTGGGGTGAAGCCCATTCAGCGCTCAGGAGTTTTAAGAGTTGATAAATTTATTATCAGTGGCGATTAGGCTGCGCGCCTGTCACCTTCTTAGAGGGACGGTCGAGGGGAGAAGAAAGGGGGAATGAAAGTGTCAGCAGTAGAGACGGCTCTCTCAGAGAGACTAGACTCCGATAGCCCAGGCCTCTAATTGCGATACTAATGTGCTAGAAACCTACGGTTTGAAATGAACCAAGGCAGAAAATTGATTTCATGCTGTGACAGTTTAAATATTGCCTCAAGTAGACAAATGACTTATTGAAAGGACAACGGCACCTTTTAATTTTTATTTAGAAAGCCTTAACCGCCTGGTTACGTAGGTGGGTCATTAGTTTATGGAACCGGTCCTGCAATAACGGTACTTCATCATTCTGCTGATGTTGTCAGGCCCCTATGTCATCGAACAGACTCAGTTATTGACTTTTGACACGAGAGCCACATCCATTGTTCTTTGAACAAGCCGTAATGGCGACTAAGTGAACAGATTGTGCAGTGGAATAAATGCGACGAGTTAAATAAGCTTTGTGTCTGACCATCACACACACTAGAACAACCACAAAGGGTGCAGTGGTTTGGGACAAATCACAAGTGCTCGCCACACACTCTCCAACACATGGATAAACAATTTTATTGGCTCCATTCAGAAGTTGTTTTTTTCTTCTTTTTTTTACATTCAGAAAACCGTACGGATCCCGAGAAACGGAAAAAGGCGTGTCATGCAACAAGGCGTTATGGTGCTTGCTCATATGCCTGTCCAATTGTGGTCAGCGAAGTGAGATTAAGTAGCAAAACAGAGCCAGGACCTTCAAGCATCTGTAATTGTTTTTATAAAGTGGCCCATTACTGGGGCCTGCCCATGCTGTCAGTCCTCAGTGCGGTGGACCTTTCCCCCTCTGTGCTCCTCACTACAAGTCACTATCCCCCCCCCCCCCTCCATTACACACAATTATACCACACTACACCTTCACCAACTGCAAACATTTCACGCAAAAATATGACTCCTAGAGGATTTGAGCACAAAAAAGGGATTGCTCGGGGCTCCAGTGTTGTCAATTTCCTGCACCGCTTTGTGTCTGGTGTCGTTATGTGTAATTCAGCACGTGGATGAATGTGTGTACAGAGCTTTCAATCATCTTTATGAGGGGCTCTGTGTTTGACTGGGAGCGGCTGCTGAGGCAACACTCCATTTATCTTAATGGGAAATAAACACGCTAACAACTTTAGCCGCATCCTCATTCAGGCATCATTTCAAATCAATCATCTGGTATCAGCCCAGGCTGATCTACGATGGCAAGCGTTCAACTGCTGCCACAGTAAAACAAACAGAATTCTGAGGGAACCACTGCAGTTAAGGACACCATAGCACAGAGAACTGCTGATTTGCTGCTTTGCATGAGTTCAGGAAATAGCCAGGAAAGTGCACTTTTTTGGGCTCTTGATTAAAACAACACACACAAGATATAAATAACACAAGAGTGTGAGAAAAATGTGAGACATTTTGACACACTGTAAACATGAATTAGGGGTAAAAAATAGGACACCTGGGCAGCACATAGGCCGATTGTGTGGCCTAAAGTCATCAACGTCCTCACAGATGTAGAGAAAAAGATGAGGAACCAGCAAGAAAGAAAGAGAGAGAGAGAAAGAGAGAGAGAGAGAGAAAGAAAGAAAGAAAGAAAGAAAGAGAGAGAGAGAGAGAGACAAAGAGAGAGAGAGAAAGAAAGAAAGAAAGAAAGAAAGAAAGAAAGAAAGAAAGAAAGAAAGAGAGAGAGAGAGAGAGAGAGAGAGAGAGAGAGAGAGAGAGAGAGAGAGAGAGAGAGAGAGAGAGAGAGAGAGATGTGAGATGCTTCAATGCCCCTTGGAGCGTCACCTTTCCAATGCAATAACAATAACAAAAACAAGCTATTGTCTCGCAAATAACACCTTAAATTAGTGCAGCCACATTTCCTGACACCAGCTCCCCCTCATTAGTCCAGCTAGGAGCCAGGACCAATCAGCAGCCAAGGCCACCAGTGCCCTGTCGCCTGTCATTAAGGTAATTCCTGTTTAAATGCTCATCTAACTCCCAGGGCTGGTCATTGTTTCGGTTTGCGGCCTCTGAGTGTGTGTGTGTCTGTGTGTGTTTGTGTGTGTGTGTTTACGCATTTGTGTGGGTGTGTGTATAGGTGGGCTTACCTGTTTCTTCCCACCCCCCTGCCCTCACCCCCAATGCTGTCCTGCAGCCCTGAGATAAAGGCTCCCCTAGGAGATCACACTCTTCACAGTGGTCAGGTTTAATATGACAAAAAGGGGGGGGGGGGGGGGGGGTCCCAGGTGAGACCAACAAGCTCTCACAGTCTCACTGCAGAATTAGACGTTTATCTGAATGTTTTTGAAGTTGCTCCAAACGGCCAATTCAGACGGTTAAGAACGGTTAAGGTTTAGGATAGGGTAAATACAAAAATAATACCAGTCCACCACTGGTATCGAACACACAACCGTCTGATCCAGAGTCAGGGATTCAAAATAAATCCTGGGATTACGCCCATCCACCATCCCGTCACAATGCCCTTGTAAAACCCAAGCCTACTTTATGGTAATAGTATTGCCATTTCTGAATCCTGGCTTAGGAAGGCCACCAAACATTCTGAGATTTCCATACCCAACTTTAACATTTTCCGTCAAGATAGAACTGCCAAAGAGGGAGGAGTTGCAGTCTACTGCAGAGATAGCCTGCAAAGTAATGTCATAGTTTCCAGGTCCATACCCAAACAGTTCGAACTACTAATTTTAAGTGTGACCTAAACTGGGATATGCTTAACACCCCGGCAGTCCTACAATCTAAGCAATCTAAGCTAGATGCCCTCAATCTCACACAAATCATCAAGGAACCCACCAGGTACAACCCTAAATCTGTAAACAAGGGCACCCTCATAGACGTTATCCTGACCAACTGGCCCTCCAAATACACCTCCGCTGTCCTCAACCAGGATCTCAGCGATCACTGCCTCATTGCCTGTATCCGCTATGGGTCCGCAGTCAAACGACCACCCCTCATCACTGTCAAACGCTCCATAAAACACTTCTGCGAGTAGGCCTTTCTAAACGACTTGGCCCGGGTATCCTGGAAGGATATTGACCTCATCCCGTCAGTTGAGGATTCCTGGTCATTCTTTAAAAGTAACTTCCTCAAAACTTAGATAAGCATGCTTCGTTCACAAAATGCAGAACGGAGAACAGATATAGCCCTTGGTTCACTCCAGACCTGACTGCCCTCGACCAGCACAAAAACATCCTGTGGTGGACTGCAATAGCATCAAATAGTCCCCGCGATATGCAACTGTTCAGGGAAATCAGGAACCAATACACGCAGTCAGTCAGGAAAGCAAAGGCCAGCATCTTCAAGCAGAAATTTGCATCCTGTAGCTCTAACTCCAAAAAGTTCTGGGACACTGTAAAGTCCATGGAGAACAAGAGCATCTCCTCCCAGCTGCCCACTGCACTGAGGCTAGGTAACACGGTCACCACCGATAAATCCATGATTATCGAAAACTTCAACAAGCATTTCTCAACGGCTGGCCATGCCTTCCTCCTGGCTACTCCAACCTCGGCCAACAGCTCCGCCCCCCCCCCGCAGCTACTCGCCCAAGCCTCCCCAGCTTCTCCTTTACCCAAATCCAGATAGCAGATGTTCTGAAAGAGCTGCAAAACCTGGACCTGTACAAATCAGCTGGGCTTGACAATCTGGACCCTCTATTTCTGAAACTATCCGCCACCATTGTCGCAACCCCTATTACCAGCCTGTTCAACCTCTCTTTCATATCGTCTGAGATCCCCAAGGATTGGAAAGCTGCCGCAGTCATCCCCCTCTTCAAAGGGGGAGACACCCTGGACCCAAACTGTTACAGACCTATATCCATCCTGCCCTGCCTATCTAAGGTCTTTGAAAGCCTAGTCAACAAACAGATCACTGACCATCTCGAATCCCACCGTACCTTCTCCGCTGTGCAATCTGGTTTCCGAGCCGGTCACGGGTGCACCTCAGCCACGCTCAAGATACTAAACGATATCATAACCGCCATCGATAAAAGACAGTACTGTGCAGCCGTCTTCATCGACCTGGCCAAGGCTTTCGACTCTGTCAATCACCATATTCTTATCGGCAGACTCAGTAGCCTCGGTTTTTCTAATGACTGCCTTGCCTGGTTCACCAACTACTTTGCAGACAGAGTTCAGTGTGTCAAATCGGAGGGCATGTTGTCCGGTCCTCTGGCAGTCTCTAAGGGGGTGCCACAGGGTTCAATTCTCGGGCCGACTCTTTTCTCTGTATACATCAATGATGTTGCTCTTGCTGCAGGCGATTCCCTGATCCACCTCTACGCAGACGACACCATTCTGTATATTTCTGGCCCTTTCTTGGACACTGTGCTATCTAACCTACAAATGAGCTTCAATGCCATACAACACTCCTTCTGTGGCCCCAACTGCTCTTAAACACCAGTAAAACCAAATGCATGCTTTTCAACCGTTCGCTGCCTGCACCCGCACGCCCGACTAGCATCACCACCCTGGATGGTTCCGACCTAGAATATGTGGACATCTATAAGTACCTAGGTGTCTGGCTAGACTGTAAACTCTCCTTCCAGACTCATATCAAACATCTCCAATCTAAAATCAAATCTAGAGTCGGCTTTCTATTCCGCAACAAAGCCTCCTTCACGCCGCCAAACTTACCCTAGTAAAACTGACTATCCTACCGATCCTCGACTTCGGCGATGTCATCTACAAAATAGCTTCCAATACTCTCCTCAGAAAACTGGATGCAGTTTATCACAGTGCCATCTGTTTTGTTACTAAAGCACCTTATACCACCCACCACTGCGACCTGTATGCTCTGGTCGGCTGGCCCTCGCTACATATTCGTCATCTACAAGTCCATGCTAGGTAAAGCTCCGCCTTATCTCAGTTCACTGGTCACGATGGCAACACCCACCCGTAGCACGCACTCCAGCAGGTGTATCTCACTGATCATCCCTAAAGCCAACACCTCATTTGGCCGCCTTTCCTTCCAGTTCTCTGCTGCCTGTGACTGGAACGAATTGCAAAAATCGTTGAAGTTGGAGACTTTCATCTCCCTCACCAACTTCAAACATCTGCTATCTGAGCAGCTAACCGATTGCTGCAGCTGTACATAGACCATCAGTAAATAGCCCACCCAATTTACCTACCTCATCGCCATACTGTTTATATTTATTTACTTTTCTGCTCTTTTGCACACCAGTATCTCTACCTGCACATGACCATCTTATCATTTATCACTCCAGTGTTAATCTGCCAAATTGTAATTATCCGCCTATCTCCTCATGCCTTTTGCACACAATGTATATAGACTCTTTTTTTTCTTTCCACTGTGTTATTGACTTGTTTATTGTTTACTCCATGTGTAACTCTGTGTTGTTGTCTGTTCACACTGCTATGCTTTATCTTGGCCAGGTCGCAGTTGTAAATGAGAACTTGTTCTCAACTAGCCTACCTGGTTAAATAAAGGTGAAATAAATAAAATAAAAATTCACTGTTGCCCCTAGTGGCTGGTTTTGAAGCCATTTTCATGACGTCTTGTGGACATGGCTATACGTCCAGTTTCGAAGTCACTCTTGAGCGATCTGACAGAGTGAGACAGGCGTGCTCATCTCATTGGACTGAGCATCCTACACACTGACAAATACCTTTCTCCCTTATTACACACAAAAAGGCAATACCTAAATGCTGCATGCACGCACGTGCACACACACACACAAGGACGCATGCACTCACACAACTGCACGCCCTTCAGAGTCTATCATATGAAACAAAATATAACATACTTATTTAAAAATGCATATCAAGGAAAGAAACATACACATCTATACCACATCACATCTCCCAGACAAACTGTGCCAGACTTGCTCTGCCCCATCTTTAACATACGTAGGAACCAGGAGGTTAAGCGTTTGACCCCACACCCACTATCAATCAAACCATCCACAATGACCCTCCATCTGTCTGCTGATGTGCACCAGCTTCCACCACCCTGTTTCTGCATCCTGGCAAACACAGACACAATGTGACCCCCTCACTCCACTCCATACTCTGGGGTGTCATTAAAAGGAAGCCATAACATAGAGCACTATTAACGAGCTTTAGAACCCTCAGATCAGTCTGTCTGATCCAGAGTGTTTACGTGAAGACCGTTTACGGGTCTAACAAGGTTATTGTGGTGGAGTATGACTATAGCTAGTTCAAATTGGAATTAGATGAATAGCTATAACAAGCAGGTATGTTTCAATGCTTCGCCACGGTCACAAGTGCAGTACCAATTAGGTATCTGAGAACAGATAGGTCGACATGTCTGGAGCAAGGGGTTGGATAACTAACATCAGTGTTGTGATCCATGCTAATATTTACCCTATTCCATAATCTAAGACAAATGGTGGTAGTAACACACTAATAAAAGAGAGATTTTTTCCCCCAATAATGTCCTGTAGGCTCTAACGTCCAAATGCCAAATATGATGTCCAAATATTTGCAATATGCCATACAGTCTTAAAACAGAATATCTAAGTATTCTATACATTCTTTGGAGCCTTAACGAACAAACTAATTGTTACAAGATCTGTCAGTCATATACAGTACCAGTCAAAAGTTTGGACACACCTAATCATGGTTGATAGAATGCCAAGAGAGTGCAAAACTGTCATCAAGGATGGCTACTTTGAAGAATCTCAAATATATAGAATATTTCGATTTTTTTCTGGTTTCAACATGATTCCATATGTGTCATTTTATAGTTTTGATGTCTTCATTATTATTCTACAATGTAGAAAATAGTACAAATAAAGAAATACCCTTGAATGAGTAGGTGTCCAAACTTTTGACTGGTAGTGCAGGTGAAGATAAACTCTCCCCTGCGTATTATTTTGAACAGTGAAGCTAAAACTATTTTTTAGGCTCATACATATGCCGCCTTTTGAGAGAATTTTCATACATATCTGTTTTACCGTTTGAATGCTCTTTATGTATTTAAATCCCGCCATTTGAAGGTACTTGGAGGGAGAAAAGAAAGTTACAAATGGATAAAGATCATGCCGCGAAAACATGCTAACCTCTCACCATTACCATCAAGGGTAGCATTTTTTGGGGAGGTATGATATTTATGCCTCTGTAACTTTCATAGTCATCATTATTCACAATTAATTCATGCTTATCCGTAATCATGGTAGCATCCGCATTAACGTAGAACTGTTCAGAAACATATTTTTATTCTTCTTTACAATAAAAGTGACTCCAAAATGACACAATCCATTATTTTGCATTCATGTTTATTGGGCACAACATAATCTGAAACACAACCAAAACAAACTGTAAATGCATCCAACAAGTTTGTGGAGTCACAAGCTTGATGTAGCCATTGTATGCTAGGAATATGGGACCCAATACTAAACTTTGGACTAAATGAAATACACTATAAGTCCATTTGTGCAAATACTTATGACAAATGGCAGGACTAGATACGTAAAGTACATTCACTTCTAAATGGTAAAACAGGTTTGTATGAAAAGACAATACAAATGGCCACATTCTGTACTGTCCCCTCATATAAAACATTGCTGGAGTAGCAAGCCAAATGAAACGTTATTTTCACTGTCCAAATAAGTACAGAGGGGAGCCACCAACAGGAATGCTCTCTTCCATCACTTTGAACATATTTGTCTTTCTCCCAAAACAGTGTAATTTCTGAAGATTGAAATCCCACCGTCTGCGTTCCGTCATCTCATCTCTGACAACAATAGAGACCCCGAATGCTTTTAGCCATGATGGATAAATTGGTGGGTAGTAAAATATGATATCTAAGGTAGGTGATGGTGATGGGGCTCGTCTCCATCAGTCTCATAGCAGAGGGGTAATTACAGTCCGTTAGATTTTCTCTCTCACCACATGGGAGAAGGAACGCTGTTTGCCATAGGGCACATACAGGGCTCCTCCAACAGGGGAAAACAGGGGGAGAGGGACAGTAATGGTCCAAAAATGAACATCTGTTACCGGCTCGCATTGTCACAGACATGACGGGCGATCACCGATGACCTTTACTGATTACTGACCAAAAAAAAGATAAAAGGTCATTATTAAGAGCCATGATTGAACCATAAATTAAATTGTTCAAAAGACACATACAACTGCCTTAAATATTGCAGTTCATCTCTGCTGTTCATTTTCATGCATTTTGGGAATTAGGGAAATACCTCGGGAGCCTATTATTTGATTGTCAATCACTGACCCAGCCTTGTCTCCCTCCAGGGGTCAACACCACATCATACAACGATGGAACATCTTATAGACAGTTATGAAATGGGTGGTTCGAGCACTGAAGGCTGATTTGTTGACAGCTATGTTATATCAGACTCTATACCAGGGGTATGACAAAACATGAACTTTTACTGCTTTAATTACATTGGTAACCAGTTTATAATAGCAATAAGGCACCTCAGGGGTTTGTGGTATATGGTCAATATACCACGGTGTCACGCCCTGACCTTAGAGAGACGTTTTATTTCTCGATTTGGTTAGGTCAGGGTGTGATGTGGGGTGGGGTGGTGTGGGGTGGGCATTCTATGTTTTGCTTTCTATGTTTCTTTATTTCTATGTTTTGGCCGGGTATGGTTCTCAATCAGGGACAGCTGTGACGTTGTCTCTGATTGGGAATCATACTTAGGTAGCCCTTTTTCCCTCCTTCAGTGTGGGTAGTTAACTTTGTTTGTGGCACTTTGCCCTGTTGAGCTTCACGGTCGTTTTGTATTGTTTATTGTTTTTGTTGGCGACATTCTAATAAAAAGGAATATGTACGCTCACCACTCTGAACCTTGGTCCACTGCTTACGACGCACGTGGCAAAACTACCCACCACCAAGGGACCAAGCAGCGTGGCCAGGAGGAGCAGGGATCCTGGGCCCAGGAGAAGAGAGAATGGAGGACATCTTGGACATGGGAGGAGGTTATAGCAGGGGACAAGACCCTGCCATGGAAACAGACTGAAGTAGCGAGGGAGGAACGACTCGGCGAGTCTCGGCAACGGAGCAGGCACGAGAGGCACGGGGAGTTTGGGTGAGTCAGGTTGGAGACCTGAGCCAACTCCCCATGCTTACCGTGGCGACCGTCGTACTGGTCAGGCACCGTGTTATGTGGAGTGCACGGTGTCTCCAGTGAGCGTTCACAGCACGGTGCGCTACCTTCTAGCTCCCCGAATCGGCCGGGCTAGAGTGGGCATCCAGTCAGGTTGAAGTGTGCCGGCTCAGCGCATCTGGCCGCCAGTACGTCTCTACGGCCCAGGATATCCTGCGCCTGCTCTGCGCACTGTGTCTCCGGTGCATCTGCACAGCCCGGTCCGTCCTGTGCCTGCGCCCCACACTTGTTGGGCCAAAGTAACCATCCAGCCAGGACGGGTTGTGCAGGCTCTACGCTCGAGACCTCCATGGCCCAGTGTATCCTGTGCACGCTCCCAGAACCAGGCCTCCTGTATGTCTTCCCAGCCTGGTGAGTCCTGTGCCTGCTCCCAGAGCCAGGCTTCCTGTGTGTCTCTCCAGCCCAGTGATGATCTATGGCACGAAGCCTCCAGTGATGATCCATGGCAAGGGTGCCCAGTCCGGGGCCCGCAAAGAGGGTGCCCAGTCCAGGGCCCGCAGCGAGGGTGTCCAGTCCGAGGCCCGCAGCGAGGGTGTCCAGTCCGGGGCCCGCAGCGAGGGTGCCCAGTCCGGGGCCCGCAGTGAGGGTGCCCAGTCCGGGGTCGGCGGCGAGGGTCCCCACACCAGAGGCGTCACCAAAGTGGGGTGAGCCAGAGGTGGGGCGGGGTCTACGTCCCGCACCAGAGCCGCCACCGCGGCTCCCCTATAGGTTCAGGTTTTGCGGTCGGGGTACTGTCACGCCCTGACCTTAGAGAGTTGTTTTATTCCTCTCTTTGGTTAGGTCAGGGTGTGATGTGGGGTGGGGTGGGGTGGGGTGGGCATTCTGTTTTGTTTTCTATGTTTCTTTATTTCTATGTTTTGGACGGGTATGGTTCTAAATCAGGGACAGCTGTCTATCATTGTCTCTGATTGGGAAGCATACTTAGGTAGCCCGTTTTCCCTCCTTCAGTGTGGGTAGTTAACTTTGTTAGAGGCATCATAGCCCTGTTAAGCTTCACGGTCGTTTTGTATTGTTTATTGTTTTTATTGGCGACATTCTAATAAAAAGGAATATGTATGCTAACCACGCTGCACCTTGGTCCACCTCTTGCGACGCCCGTGACACACGGCTAAGGGCTGTATCCAGGCACTCAGCCGTGGTATATAGCCCTTAGCCGTGGTATATATTGGCCATATAACCCACCCCTTCGGGCATTATTGCTTAATTACACACTGAGATGACACTGTTTTCTAATGACTAATATGCAGATTTAGTTTGATATACAGTATGGATGGTAAATGATAAAGCACTTACCACTGTGCCCATGTTTCTTTAATTGGTCTAAAAGTAGACAAAACGGTCAAATCGGTTTGTTTGGCACATGGTTTCATAACAATGGTTAAGTTTGACCTGTACAACAAGTTTTGATGTCTACACTCTTAGAAAAAAAAGTGCTCTCTAGAACCTAAAAGGGTTATTCTGCTGTCCCCATAGAACCCTTTTCAGTTCCATGTAGAGCCCATGTAGAAAGAATGTACAACAAGGGCACATTTGAAAAGGCGTTCCGAAACAATCAATTTGGGGCCACAAAAAAGCATCTCGTGCCCGCGGGCTTTGAGTTTGAGACCCCTGTCCTACAGTTTGTGTTGATGGCATGAATGTTTATGTGTGAGGGACTTGCTGCTTGCAACCGGGAGCCCAGAGAGATAAAGGTGAGGACGAACGTGAACATGTTTCAGCACCATACTGCATGAGTCCCAGAGGTGCATCAGAGGTGAGAGAATGATGTCTCAAACAGTGCTGTCACGACAATCTTGTGACAGAACAGGGGTGTCAGTTAGGTCATCTGGCCTTCATTTCCTGGGGAACTAAACACGGTGACATAGCATCTCATCACATCCTTTTCAGTGGAAGTGGGGTCACACACATATCAAATGGGCATGCCACTGACTATCAATCAGTGACAGTACATACAATGATATTCCACGCTGGATTGAGAGGTTTGAGTGATGGGTGGGACAGTCAAGCCCTCTCAGAATGTCTGTGTCACCCACACAACCGAGGAGAGCTATAGGCAGAAAGACAAGAGATTCCCCTGCTCTTCAATTTGTCTTCGGAGGGATTGTCTTTTATTGATGGGTTTCTAGGTCAGCGACCCTTTGTGCTGTTCAAAGGATCTAAAAGGCCTCCAGATGGGCCTTCTCAAGATGGAGCCTATTGTGGTGAGCTTTCTATGGCGTCTAACAAATGAAATCTGCAGGAGCCATTAGTCGGCCCAGGATTGTTTTAGGGGTGGCCACTCCTCTCATGGTGGGGGGAGGGGGGGGGGTAAAAATGACATTTTCCACCACAGATCAGTCATCTCAACCGTTGTGGCCTGGCTCCTTTCTCAAGAAAAAGGCTTTGCTCGTTTTGCTCTCAGATGCTTTGCATTGGTGAATAAACTCTTGGTTGGGCTTTACAAAAGAGTCCCAGAGGCCAGAGACTTTAGTGATATTGTGAGACCTGTTGAGGTCAGCGTCTTCAGTCTCGACACCCACAGGTTCGGATTCCACAGCATCAATGGGAAATGATTGGCCCACATTCTCTTCAAACCACCTGCCAGTTCTGTACCCTGGCAACCAATGACAGATATCTCATCATCATACATTACGCTTTCGAATGACAAAACAACTTTCTAAGTTACTGCAACGTTAAAACAACGATTTATTTGACAAAGTTCCTGTCCACATTTACAATGTTAAGTATCAATCAAACAATAGCGAAGACCAACATGTCCTTTCTTAAACCTCTCAGGTCCAGAGGGGGAAAAGGGTTAGCGTGAAGTGTGAACACTTCAGGTGAACTGTGCAGTGTGCACTTCACTGAGGGGACTTGAGGCAGGTGTCTGCTTCCCTCCCCTGACATCCTTCCATACACTAAGTAGTGTGAACACCACTGGAAGCCTCACCTTAAACCCACATCATGATTAGACAAACCTGCCTACAGTCTGGGTACATCTCATCTCAGCCTCGACACACACAGAGCTGTGGCCAAAGGGGAGTAACGCCTTGTACTACCCCCAGGAGGAGATAACACAGGAATTCACAAATCACATGAGATATGCAAATTAGCTACAATCTGCTTAGTTAATCAGTGAGTCCATTAAGTCGTCGTTCAAAGTCGATAGTTTTCTAAACTATTTGGCCTAAGATAATATGTCTCACACAAATGAGTTGTGGTGTTAGTTAACAGTTCTGAATATGTCCAACATAATGTCAGTCCTCACAGCAGCCACATAGGGTTTGTACAAGATTGTCTAAACAAAACGGATAAACAACAAATGGTCTCAACACCACGTCAATACTCAACGTAATTTACGCCAGACGTTCCTCCTGTAGCTAACCAAGTTCTTCCTGTCTCTTCCTGTCTCCAGACTCCCATCTGCGATCCCTCTGCTCTGCTTCATTATCACGTTTAACAATGCGAAACGGGTCCGGGGCTTCCTGTAATCCGCTTTGCCTCCTCCTCAGCTGCTTAGCCCGGACCCTCTCCTCTCATGTTTGACTAATTTAGAACTGTAATGGGAGCATGTCTCCCTAGCTTTTAGCAGGCAGCCTGCCTGCATCACTCTCACTGGCCCTGGCCCTCTCTAGCATGTCAGTCAGCTCCTTCCATCTGGCTTGTGTGGGTATAACAGCCTGATTACCACTGATCACTATCTATCACCGCCTCAGGGCATCAGGGGAACACGGGCGATCCTACAGAGAGGTCGAAGACAGGCCATCTCTACTCTGGTTTCCATACGTTCCCGTGATTCTGCTAGGAGATAGTCAGGTGACATGTGTTTTCGTGATGGTAGGCAGTGACCCTCATTTGTAATGGTGCTATTTAAACAGCCATAAAGATCAGCGCTTATGGTCAACTTAATGATTTAGCGTGCTAGTCCAGTTCTTTCAATCTCAGCCTGGGGAACATCAAACACATGGGCTGATTATTCTTGACACACAAACACGTAAAAAATGATCTAAAATAGGATCCTGTAAACACCGCCGTTAGAATGCTAACCAAGTCTAACTGTTCAGTAAAGGAGGAGCAAAGTCAACTATTTTACCCACTATATTATGTGTTACGTTTTGACTCAAATTGTTCCATATCGCACCCCTTGCCTGAAAGTGTTTCCCTTGCCCTGTGTGTCCACCAGTTGTAGAATATCCTGGGCCGCAGGTCAACGCTCACTCCCTGATGGTCATTTGGGGGGACGGCGGGTCAATATTGTGTCCAATGCTTATTGATCCGCTCGGCGAGGGGATGGACGGGCCCGTTTCCCACACCCTGGGGTCACCCTGTGGTGGAGCAAGAAGCACGGTCACACAACTTTCTGTGAGGGGGAAAGGAACCGGTACACAGAGGAGAAAGGTTCGGCTCATAGTGGATTTACTTGTGGTAGTGGCACTTACTGATTTATTCAATAAAGCATTCATTTTGTACATATGTATATAGAATACAACAGTGGCAAATACACCAGATGTCACATTCTAAAGACATTGAGAAAAAAAAATCATCAATTGTTTAATCTCCTTTATCCAGGCTTTATTCAGGCCTTCTTAAAGTGTTTATTGGTAAACCAAATTCAAGTGGGTTATAAGTGAAGCTGACTTGACATCGACCTGTGGTTGTGGGGAGAAACCTATATTTGAGTAACTGGACTGTAAATGTAAGCCAACCTAACCCCCACACATGCAGCTGTGGGGGATGGAGTCTGACCCTGTGAGTATGGGACACCAGTGGCTGGGAATGGCCAGCTAATTCAGAACCCAATCCCATTTGATTTCCAGCAGCTCCTCAGCTGCCCCCCTCTGTGACACGTATCCCTCAGTCCACAGCAGGCGACAGTGAGCCAGCCGGCCACATATGGATCCTCCCTTGATATCATCCAGTCAGCGTCTAATCTTATTATGCAAAATTCTAATCCTCACCTGTGTCTAATGCCCCAAGGGTCACAATATTGCCATATCAAGGTTTTGGGAGGTCATGTTTCGTGATCGCTGATCTATTCTTCTAAGGAGACGTGGGACTTAAGGACTGTCCCCAGAGGCCAAGCAGCAATACACTGAAAGAGAGAGAGAGAGAGAAAGAAGGGGGAACCTGCAGCATGGGTTTGGAAGACGAGATTGACATGAGGTCCCTTGCTAGGATTATAGACTTGATTTGTAGCAGTGGGATTTTTCCAGCAGACAAGTTATTGGACGGGGGAATAAGGGGCCACCAGCGCGCTGAAATTGGATCAAGATTGGCATTCGCAGCGAGTCGGCGCAGCGGCTAAAACAGCAGCTGCCTGTAGATTTGGACTCTTTTCAGGTGAAGCCACCTCCAGTCACTCGGAAAGAGAATGGATGGAAAGTGAGCAGGAGGGGGTAGGTTGCGCGGGAGGGGCAAGAGGACAGGGAGAGAGAGAGAGAGAGAGAGAGAGAGAGAGAGAGGGTGGGTGATCATTTTTGATGTCTGTGAGATTTAGCAGCGACGTAATGGGATTAAGTGTAACACCTTTGCTGGAGGAAAAAACCACCTGGCGCTGTAACTGGATGAGAGCGAGGCCTAATCCGTTCCCATCTGTAGGATGCCATTCATAAAGCTCCCGGTGGTTTCCGCTCTGCTTGCTTTAGTTAATGCCATCAACAGGAGCAATGTGGAGAAAAGTCCAGAACTCAATACCCTGCCAAAAAAAACAAGCTGATGCGGAGTCATCCTCCTACATATACTGGGGGGAGAGGTTACAGTGTGTTATGGGAATGGATTGTAATATAGCCTACATATTGGGATGGAATGTTCTATGTCAGAGGCTACTTTCTATGTCAGTAGATCTCCCAGTGTGACGATTCTCAGGATTCTCAGGATTTCCCTGAAAAGGTGAGGTAAGTCATTTTGTGCGTGCCTACTGGGCTACCTGATTTTAGGGTGGTACTAGTAACAGGGAGGTGTAAGGATAGTTTGCGTATAATGAGCATTTCTGAACAGACTAGTGATCAGCTGGGGATGCCAGGGTGGGGGCTCCTGTGTCACTAACAAGCTGCAGTTATGTTCATGTGCAAGTCCTGACATGTTGCAGGCAAAACCCAAGGGCTATTTGGCTTCTCTAACCAAAATGGCTGTCGCTCACTCTGCCTCAGAGTACATAGGGGAGTTCAACCAAGTAATCCTACCCTCACCAGTACTCCCACAATGGTTGAGTAAATTGCTTTTATTAAAACCTCTGATCTTGTTGTTCAGTCCATGTTATAATGTCATAATAATACAATATTAGTCTCAGCTCACAACGGCTGTGGGAAGAATAATACAATATGAAAAAATGTATCAGAAAGCAACCAACAGTGCAATAAGTCCTTTAGAAATGTTATTTTGGAAATGTCTTATTCAACTAGACACCAGTAACCCTATTCTCATTAGTCTATCCCTTTCACTTTCTCTTTCAAAACACACACAGACACACAAACACGTCTGCAATTGCAGTATTAGTTCCAGCTGAGTAGACAGGCTGATGGGATGGGCAGTAAAACCTCTGGCTCTGAAACAGTCTCTGCAATAAGCAAAGAGTCCGTCTCAAACTACTATACTGTAGCTGTCACAATACTGACTGGCCTTACTGACAAACCACAATACTACCCCGGTAATTAAAAAGGAGTATCTTAACACCCAAAACACCAATGTAGCCTTAGAGATTCTGATATTGTTCCTTTAACCTGAAGAAAACTCAATGATTCCAAAGGTGGGTTTTATACATCTGTGTATTGGCTTTGTCCTGCATTCAGCAGTAGTAGTCGAACAGAGTCGACTTTTCAATGTTCCATCCAGCCTTCTCTGTCTGTCCCCTCCTGGCAGCTAGGATAAAGCATGGGGCCAATGTCACATTGTGGAACGCCTCTGTTTACCGTTTGGTTTAAGAGGGGCTCTGTGTAAAGAGGGATGCCCACTGATCTCTATGGCAAACATGGGGGGGGGGGGCGAGCATGGTGGGTTGAGGTACTGACAGCCCGTCACTCTCACAGTCTCTCTCGCAATCAAACACGTCTCGGTGTTGACACGAGGCTCCAGACAAACTCCAAATAAACAAGCAGAGCGTTTACTAGGGTTGTTTTCTCTGAGGCAGTGTTGTTTGCAAAGGTCTTGGTGCCCCTTGTCTGCATTATGCCATGATGAGGAGGTATTAGATAGCACAACACAAGATGTTCGCTTTCAACTGAACGGAGGGAGTAAACACATTGACAAACAATTTACTTGTCATTCAGATGATCTGCTAGATATGACTACTTCTCCAACACTGGTCTAACAACCACGGTACGTAAAGACATGATAAAAGTTCTTCATTAAGTATTTGTGCTAGAGGATAAGCGGTTTCTGATATCAATCTTGCAATCTTACATACTGCATGTGATTTTCAAACAAAGTAACCCCTGCGGTGTACTATGGAGCCCACCTTTTGTCCAGTCTCTGGGAGAGGCAATTCCATTTGTGGGCCTAGCCCAAACAGGGAAGCACTACTTCTACAGATCTGTGTGTTGGGTTATGAATTAGATGGGGAGGGGGGGTCCTTCCTTTGTTTGTCTGAGATTAAGTCGGAGTTCCAGAGGAAAAATGAGGGAAGAAAATCCATGGAGGTTGATGAGGAGAAAGAGTGGCTTTATCTCCCTCCGCCCTTTGAGTTTGAGCCTCTCTTTCAGGCTCTCTTTTCAAAGATACCTGTGAACTTGGAAGGAGATCTGTGAAACTCTCTCCTCCGCTCAGTTCACACTTGACAGGGGGTTCAGGTTACAGCTGCCATTCACACCGAAAGCCACAGAGCTACAGGACTCCTTCACCTCCAGTATCGTCACAACAACTGTCGGAGAGAGTTGGAGAAGACTCGTCCTTTCTTTTGTCCAGACTTTCGCTTAGAAGCTTAGAAGGAAAAACGTCTTACAATATTATAGTGGCCCACTTTGTTGGCAGAGGGTTTGTTTACTGAAGTACACATTTAATAGAAGTACCTTTAGGTTATGATACTTTCAAGCCAACATTTATTAGACTCGTTGGAATCTATTACATTTCAAAATCACAACAAAACAAAGCTCAAAATGCCATCATATCGACTGTTCACTCCAACTACTATTGAAAGTAACTGAATCAATACTGAACATACTGAACACATTTTCCAAATAATCAAGTGAATCTCCAGACCTGTGCTTACACCAGGTTAAAAGTGCCGTCCACACAAATCGCTCCGGGGATTCTAACGTCCATCACGGTACCATAATGTATTGTTGATCTTGTCTGCGCTATGTAGGGGGGGACAGATAGAACTTCATTAGAGCTTTGACAAGCCCACTCTCTAAAAGTGATGAGATTATTCCTAATTGATGCCACAGTCGATTAGGGTTCGGTTCGATGCTGGCCCACTGGCAGGTCTAGCACTGGTTCAGACCACAGGACGTTGATGAAAAGCGTGGTTCGCCCAGCTCAAGCTGTTTCTGCTAAAAGAGGACAGATTTTAGGGAACAGCCTAATGACTCTGTTTGAAGTATAATGAACCCATGACCCCATCCCGTTGCTGTAACCTCTCCTATCTGCCAACTTGGGGGATGAGGGACAATAAGACAAAAAAGGTTGTCATTCACTAGAGGGGTCTTCTGCGGTGAAGTGTGGAGGCCCTTTGTAACTGCATTGTGAGTTGAGGGAAAAAAACTCATTTATTTACATGCAAAGTTAACAAGAGCTAAGAGGTTACCGAGCCATTTGCTGTTCACAATGGAAGGGGGTGGGGCGCAAACAAACAGCAGATTCCTCT
Organism: Oncorhynchus kisutch; assembly: GCF_002021735.2. Classification (NCBI taxonomy): domain Eukaryota; kingdom Metazoa; phylum Chordata; class Actinopteri; order Salmoniformes; family Salmonidae; genus Oncorhynchus; species Oncorhynchus kisutch. The sequence goes on from NC_034177.2 coordinate 45,639,980, forward strand.
ACTCAATAGAACTTCAGGGTCTACTAGAGACAAATGAAAATGGTGCATGTGCGACTCACATAGCCATTATCATAAGACAGTTCATTAAATTGGTTGCTAGTTGAATTTGACACCATGATTTTAGTACGTGGTATTAAAAGAACAGGGGAGCTTGTCTGTTACAGAGCAAAATCAACTTTCCACTCATTGTCCACCAGAAAAGCCCCGCGAGGTTGTCCATATAAATACACGGTTAAAATGTGGACACGTGTTCAGTGGATGTAGACGAAGAGAGAAGTTTGAAACCTCCTTGATGTCAAACAGTTCTTCAGGATTCAAAGAGCAACAACGAGACCAATCAGTCAATTTGTCCTCTTGACTTCTTATGCTGAGGGAACAGGTGTCACAGCGCACAATGGCCTTTTCATCCCCTGCCTCTTTTCCAATGGAGAACTGCCCTCCACAGCAACAGCCATAGTCATACACCTCGTTATCTTAAAAGAGAACACAGACACTGTCAAACGGGTAAGAGCAGAGGGCTACACGGGACGAGACAAGTGGAGTATGACTTGACGGATGCTTCCACTATGACTCCAATGGCAGGAGAGAAGAGAGCACGATGAAATGATCAGCATAAAGGAAGATGACCGTAGCTCGACTCACTCACCGTCATCGTAAGTCATGTCGTCCAGACTGACACGGGCATCGACTGGCCAACTTTGATTCAGTTCACCGGCTGCATTGAGACGCAGAAGAAACATGTAAATGTCACGGAGGACAATACGTATGGAAAAGCCATGAAGTCTTAAATGTCAAATGGAAATACTGTAAGATCATTGGCTAGCCTAGTAGTTTGATGAGCAGCTTGTTTTAGCCAAACTGGCAAGTTACTCGATTATGGGAAGATTAAGTTCTCCTCTTTAACAGCACAGAGCTGGATGGAGAGATGTCAGGCAACCACAAGAGGGCGGTCAGGTGTGATGGGGCCCTTGCCGCCTTTGTCTGCCTCGGTCAAGCACCGCTTGCCTCTCTTCCCAGACTTTTTGATGAAGTGATCCGGTCCTACATGGACTTTCGAGACCGGGCTAGCTACACTAGCGCTGCATAGCGTGCTAGCCACGTTGGCTAACTTGCCAAGGCATGCTAGCTATTGCTAGCTACAGTTGAAGTCGGACGTTTACATACACCTTAGCCAAATACATTTAAACTCAGTTTTCACAATTCCTGACATTTAATCCTAGTAAAAATTCCCTGTCTTAGGCTAGTTAGGATCACCACTTTACTTTAAGAATGTGAAATGTCAGAATAATAGTAGAGAGAATGATTTATTTCAGCTTTTATTTCTTTCATCACATTCCCAGTGGGTCAGATGTTTACATACACTCAATTAGTATTTGGTAGCATTGCCTTTAAATTGTTTAACTTGGGTCAAACATTTTGGGTAGCCTTCCACAAGCTTCCCGCAATAAGTTGGGTGCATTTTGGCCCATTTCTCCTGACAGAGCTGGTGTAACTGAGTCAGGTTTGTAGGCCTACTTGCTCATACACGCTTTTTTAGTCCTGCCCACAATTTTTTTTATGGGAATGAGCTCAGGACTTTGTGACGGCCACTCAAATACCTTGACTTTGTTGTCCTTAAGCCATTTTGCCACAACTTTGGATGTATGCTTTGGGCCATTTGGAAGACCAATTTTTCGACAAAGCTTGAACTTCATGACTGACTTCCTGTTGCTTCAATATATCCACATAATGTGAAGTGCAACAGTTCCTCCAGCAGCAAAGCACCCCCACAACATGATGCTGCCACCCCCGTGCTTCACGGTTGGGATGGTGTTCTTCGGCTTGCAAGCCTACCCCTTTTTCCTCCAAACATAGCGATATGACAGCTGTGTGGTCCCATGTTGTTTATGCTTGCGTACTATTGTTTGTGCAGATGAACGTGGTACCTTCAGGCATTTGGAAATTGCTCCCAAGGATGAACCAGACTTGTGGAGGTCTACAATTCTTTTTCTGAGGTCTTGGCTGATTTCTTTTGATTTTCCCATGATGTCAAGCAAACTGAGTTTGAAGGTAGGCTTTGAAATTTATCCACAGGTACACGTCCAATTGACTCAAATGATGTCAATTATTCTATCAGCACTTCTAAAGCCATGACATAATTTTCTAGAATTCTCCAAGCTGTTTAAAGGCACAGTCAACTTAGTGTATATAAACTTCTGACCCACTGGAATTGTGATACAGTGTATTATAAGTGAAATAATCTGTCTTGCACAAAGTAGATGTCCTAACCGACTTGCCAAAACTATAGTTTGTTAACAAGACATTTGTGGAGAGGGTGAAAACCGAGTTTTAATGACTCCAACCTAAGTGTATGTAAACTTCCGACTTCAACTGTATCTCTGCCTCCTCACGGTGGAATTGCTGCATTAGCTCTCTTGTTTAGTATACGTAGCGTTAAGTCGCTTGGTTATTCTAAATGGTCTGTGCTGCGGTCAAAGAAGCTAGCTAGCCTAGCTTATGCTAAAATGCCTCCTGGCTAAAGTCAGCTAGCATGCTTACCTTCCGGCGAGTGAAACTTAACAGATTTCCCTCTGTGTTATGGCATCCCAATTCCTATAAGGAAACCGGGTTTGCGTGAATCTACAATGAAGAAGCAGCCCCGAGTACATGGCTGGGGTAGCCCCTGGTGCGAGGGGCCTTGGCATGGGTCTGAGTGACCAGTGCGCCCCTCCGCCAAAACATTACTGTGACAACAGTGCCCCCACATTTAGCTAAACGGGGTACTTGTCACGATCGTCGTAAGGAATGAACCAAGGTGCAGCGTAGTAGGCGTACATTTTTCTTTAATAAATGAACACAGAACAAAATGAACAAAACGAACAAACGAAACGTGAAGCTATACAACTAGCGCTGACAGGCAACAAAATATAGACAAGATCCCACAACAGAAAGTGGGAAAAAGGGCTGCCTAAGAAACAACGATAGACAGCTGCCTCTGATTGGGAACCATACTCAGCCAAAAACAAAGAAATAGACAACATAGAATGCCCAACCCAAATCACACCCTGACCTAACCAAATAGAGAAATAAAACATCTCTCTAAGGTCAGGGCGTGACAGTACTACGTAAGCCATTTCCAGAGCTGCAGATGCTGCCTCCTCTGTTTACCCGTGTTCAAATCAAATGTATGTATCACATGCACCGAATACCACAGGGGTAGACCTTACCGTGAAATGCATACTTACAAGCTCTTAACCAACAATGCAGTTTAAGAAATAGAGTTAATAAAATATTTACTAAATGAACTAAAGTAAAAAATCAAATAAAAAGTAACAATAAAGAGGCTATATACAGGGTCAATGTACAGGGGTACAGGTTAGTCAATGTAATTTGTACATGTAGGTAGGGGTAAAGTGACTATGCATAGATAATAAACAGTGAGTAGCAACAGTGTTAAAACAAAAGGCGGGGGGGGGGGCTTGTTGGCAGGAAGCTTGGCCCCAGTCATGTACTGGGCTATACGGTCCACAGTGTTCAAGAGGTATATATTAATCTCCCCAGAGTGAGAGTGATACGTTTGGTCTCGCGCGCCAGTAGCGGTATGTGGATAAAACTCCATATTACAACCTGTGTGGGGATAGTTGTGTTGTTTCCTCTATAACCTGTTAATTCATATGTATGGTGACTGTGAAATATAGGCCTAAAGGCCGAAACAATAAGACACGGTCAGAGAATAAACTCAACCGCACCTTTGTTTTATCACAAAACCGGATCGCAACCTCTTTCCACTGAAGTCCACAAAGCATATTGCATGTACAGTAACAGACAGTTACATGACCTACAGCATGATCAAGCAAGTTAATGTTTCAGACATTTTTGGACCACGAAACAACTATTTATTTAGAAGCACAGAGAGTTCAAATCAAATTAAATCAAATCAAATTAATTTATATAGCCCTTCGTACATCAGCTGATATCTCAAAGTGCTGTACAGAAACCCAGCCTAAAACCCCAAACAGCAAGCAATACAGGTGTAGAAGCACGGTGGCTAGGAAAGAGTTACCACAAGTCTCAAAGAAAACAGCAGTTGCCTCCAATATTCCAGCACCATTTCAACTTCAACACTTCAACATCATTAAATCACCTCTGCTTAGTCTAATACATTGATAACTGGAAGATACCAAAAACAATTTAGTCCAATATAGCTAAATATGATGTGGCTGTCAATGGTTCTGATTTCTGTGTGTGTGTGTGCGCGTTCGTGCAAGTAGAGAAACATGTTGACTCACCCTAATTATAGAGACATGTCAATGCCATCCTCTCTTTCACGTAGACAAAACAGTATATCACTCTGTCATAGAATACACGCTTAAATTTTTTGTTGTCCTAGGCTACCTGGATAAAATACTTGCTCGCTAGCTTTCATTCATGGGCAACGTTAGCTAGTTAACATTAGCTCTCTACATCTAGCTACATATTGAACTTCCATCCTCTCAGTCCAGGGGCACAACAATGTTTGAATTAATGGTTGGATCAGAATCGCCGTTATGATCATTGGCCAGTACGGAGAATGAAGTAAAACCACAAGTCCCAATCCTATCTCCATCCATGGCTAATTTAGCAAAGGCACTATTTTAGCTAGCCACCAAATGACAACAACACAACGAGATGCAACAATTAAAGTTTTTATGTCAAGGACGTATGCTCTCAATGAGATCCAAGCTGGCTTCCTTTAACCCTTTTTTTTGGTGCGCCAGGACCATTCACAGTTGTGATCCGTTTCAGGAAACTAGGTGTATGCGTATAAGTGGCAAGCGTTGGAGCTCTGGTGCCAAGATAAAGGGCTGGTTCCCTTTCAATGCTCTGTGAGGGACATCATTATGTTCATACAGGACCATTTCAAGCATCCTCCATGTTTGTACATCATTCTCACTCATTTTGTACATAATGTTGCTGCTACCATCTCTTATGACAGAAAAGAGCTTCTGGACATTAGAACAGCAATTACTCACCTCAAACTTTTTCTTTAATGAGTCCGACGCGAAGGACATACTGCTTTGTCAAGACAAGGCCCAAATCCCCGTCATCAGCGTGAAGAAAAGAAGTAGGAAAAGGGGAAAGAGGGAGGGGTGCATTGTAAGAATATGCCGACAAGTAGGTAAATCACCACTTCCCTCTGTATTATTGGCCAATATGCAATCATTGGAAAACAAACAGGACCATCTACAATCAAGACTATCCTACCAATGGGACATTAAAAACTAATATCTTACGTTTCACCGAGATTTGTCTGAACGTATAATATAGAGCTGGCTGGCTTCTCCGTGTTTCAGGACGACAGAGCATCTACGTCTGGTAAGACGAGGGGCGGGGGGGGGATCTATTTGTCAATAACTGCTGGTGCGCGATGTCTAATATTAAAGAAGTCTCAAGGTATTGCTCACCTGAGGTAGAATGCCTCATGATAAGATGTAGACCACACTATCTACCAAGAGAGTTCTCATCAAATATTTTCATAGCTGTCTATTTACCACCACAAACCGATGCTGGCACGAAGACAGCACTCAACCAGCTGTATGCCTTAAGCAAAAAAGAAAATGGTCATCCAGAAGCGGCGTGGCCAGGGACTTCAATGCAGGCAAACTTAAATCCGTTTTACCTCATTTCTACCAGCATGTCACATGTGCATCCAGAGGAGAAAAAAACTCTAGAACACTTTTACTCCACACACAGAGAAGCATACAAAGCCCTCCCTCGCCCTCCATTTGGCAAATGACCATATGTACATTTCCCAACCAGAAGCCATGGGTTACAGGCAACATCCGCATCAAGCTAAAGGCTAGAGCTGCCGCTTTCAAGGAGCGGGACACTAAATCGGACACTTATAAGACATTCTGCTATGCCGTCAGACGAACCATCACACAGGCAAAACATCAATACAAGACTAAGATTGAATCTTACTACACCGGCTCTGACGCTCGTCGGATGTGGCAGGGCTCAAAAACTATTACGAACTACAAAGGGAAACCCAGCTGCGAGCTGCCCAGGGACGCAAGCCTCCCAGACAAGCTAAATTCATTTTGTGCTTGCTTCGAGGCAAGCAACATTGAAGCATGCACGAGAGCACCAGCTGTTCTGGATGACTGTGTGATCACGCTCTCCGTAGCCGATGTGAGCAAGACCTTTAAACAGGTCAACATTCACAAAGCTGCGGGGCCAGATGGATTATCAGGACGTGTACTCAAAGCATGCAACTGGCAAGTGTCTTCACTGACATGTTCAACCTTCCCCTGCCTGAGTCTGTAATACCTACGTTTCAAACAGACCACCATAGTCCCTGTGCCCAAGAAAACGAAGGTAACCTGCCTAAATTATTCCTGCACCATAGGACTAACGTTGGTAGCCATGAAGTGCTTTGAAAGGCTGGTCATGGCTCACATCAACACCATCATGCCAGAAACCCTAGACCCACTACAATTCGCCCCAACAGATCCACAGATGACGCAATCTCAATCGCACTCCATACTGCCTTTTCACACCTGGACAAAAGGAACACCTATGTGAAAATGCTATTTATTGACTACAGCTCAAAGTTCAACACCACAGTGCCCACAAAGCTCATCAACAACACATCTGATCCTCAACACTGGGGCCTCTCAGGGGTGCGTGCTTAGTCCCCTCCTGTACTCCCGACTGCATGGCCAACACCATCATTAAGTTTGCTGACGACACAGTGGTAGGCCTGATTACTGACAACGATGAGACAGCCTATAAGGAGGAGGTCAGAGACCAACAACCTCTCTCTCAAGGTGAGCAAGACAAAGGAGCTGATCGTGGACTATAGGAAAAGGAGGGCCGAACAGGCCCCCATTAACATCAATGGGACTGAAGTGGAGCGGGTCGAAAGTTTCTAGTTCCTTGGTGTCCACATCACCAACAAACTATCATGGTCCAAACACGCCAAGACTGTTGTGAAGAGGTCACGACAACACCTTTCTCCCCTCAGGAGACTGAAAAGATTTGGGCATGGGTCCCCAGATCCTCAAAAAGTTCTACAGCTGCACCATCGAGAGCATTCTGACCGATTGCATCACCGCCTGGTATGGCATCTGCTCGGAATCTGACCATAAGGCACCACAGAGGGTAGTGCGTATGGCCCAGTACATCACTGTGGCCAAGCTTCCTGACATCCAGGACATATATACTAGGCGGTGTCACAGGAAGGCCCCAAAAATGGTCAAAGATTCCAGTCACCCAAGTCATAGACTGTTCTCTCTGCTACCGCACGGCAAGCGGTACCGGAGCACCAAGTCTAGGTCCAAAAGGTTCCTTAATAGCTTCTACCCCCAAGCCATCAGACTGCTAAACAACTAATCAAATGGCCACCCAAACGACTTACATTAAAAATTATGGGGGTGGTCAAACAAATTACCTCGACTAACCTGTACCCCCCTCATTGACTAGTTATTGTTATGTACATTTATTGTGTTACTTTGTGTCAGGAGAATTCTATACTCCTGTTCATTTACCAATTCAATTAAGTTACCCTTAGTCTGTTATATCAGGATTTGGAAGATACTGATAGAAGAGGAAACAGACAGTCTACCAAAGTTAAATGTTTATTCACGGGAACGTTCTGACATGTACAGTACAGGACCTTCAATTTATAGCGACACACATACTTCCACACCAACCATCAAATCCGCCCGCCAAAAGAGCCTAGGGGAGTATGTGAGAATAGTGTCTTCCTACCCTCCCCTAAGATAGGGAGAGACCTGGGACTGGGAAGTTCTCAGTGTCCCAGCCAAGGTCTCCCTGGATCTGGCTCAGTCAGATAGTCTGTTCTCAAAACATTGTTCCCAAACGTTGATTCTGACTAAAACCACACACAGTATTATAATAGAATCATCAAATGAGTCTAACACTTACACACATGTATTATAATAATCTAATGATTCAAATTAATTTCATACAATCACATGGTATCAGACCTATGGTTTCAGGACTGTAACATTCTACTCATTCATTAAAACACATTTCCTTATCACTTTGACATTAAAACATTTTTGTTGTTGTTTATTTAGCAAATATTTTATTAACTCTATTTCTTGAACTGCATTGTTTGTTAAGGGCTTGTAAGTAAGCATTTCATGGTAAGGTCTACACCTGGGATAAATAACATTTCATATAACAGCTAGGGTACCTAGCGGTGTATGCACCCACTCCACTAGGGGTCTAGCAGAATTTTGGGGGTTGTTTAGACTGTTGACTATAAGGAGATATTTGCGCTGCAGCAAGTTGGGCATCACCACACATTTTCAGGTTTTATCACTGGGATGTCACTTCTCCGAGTGTAGCCCACAGCATGCTTATGGCTGGGTCAGGGGAAAGTCACTAGGCAGCTCGCCGTGCGCCCAATACCCAGACTGCAGCTTCTGGCGGGGTCAGGTCTGGGTGGACTGCCATGGACCGTTTCATTTAGTATCCGTTGGGGTCCCACTGGGGCGTGATTATATTTCCCCATAGTATGTTGTACCAAAGTTGACAAACTTGAAAGGGAATGCAACATTATGACTATAACTACTGTTCCCTGAAGGAGGGAAACGAGGTACAACATCTGTTTGGCCTCGCACTGCCTGTTCCTTGGCTCTGGAAAGAGCGGTATTAAATTGAAGGAATGAATCGGAGCCTCACACTTGGCTGGACGGCGGGACTTCCAGAGGGACTTCGCCTTGTCAGGCGAGATTGTATATCCTTCAACCGCAGTTGCGAGAGTGCGACTCCCCATAGTTATCATGACACTAGGTGAGACCCAAATGCAGACACAGGAGGCAGATGGTTGGAGTTTAAGATGTTTAATAAATCCAAAGGGAATAGCCAAGAGAATGGTCATGGACAAGCAAAAGGTCTGAGGTCTCACCTAGTGGTGAGATCTAAAGGTCAGATCAGAGTCCAGGGGGTACAGAGTGGCAGGCGGGCTCGAGGTCAGGGCAGGCAGAATGGACAGGCAAGCGGGTAAGGAGTCCAGAACAGGCAAGGGTCAAAACTGGGAGAACTAGAAAAAGGAGAAAAAAGAACTGAGACACAGGTTTAATTCTAGACACATGGTACGTAGGGTGAATACAGAGGGTAGCGGGTAACAAGAGACGGACAGCAATGGAACTCAGGACTCTGGAGATGGGGAAAGTTTGCGAGACTCTACCCGAAGGGGAAGGTCCAGTGTGGACAGCCGTATCCAATGTGGTAGCGGGGAGCTGGGGTCCAGCGATGGTCCACTTGTCGACGATACCTGGAGTTGGTCTTGAGAATAGCCGCCCTGGCTCTTCTCCAGGTACGTCGACAGCGGCGGACAAACATCTGGGCCGAGGATACGCTGACCTCCTGCTCCTGCTCCTGCTCCTGGTCATGGAAGAGTGGAGGCTGATAACCCATGGAGCACTCGAAAGGGGAGAGTCACGTGGCAGAACTGGGAAGAATGTTCCGGGCATTCTCCACCCAGACCAGTTGACGGCTCCAGGTAGTGGATTTAGTTGAGACCATGCACCTTAAGGTGGTCTCCAGGTCTTGGTTTGCTCGCTCCGACTGACCGTTAGTTTGGGGATGGAATCTGGATGACATGCTGGCCGACGACCCAATAAGGGTGCAGAATGTCTTCCAGAACTGAGACAAGAACTCCGCTTGGAGACCATGTCTACCGGGGGTCCATGGACCCGGAAGACATGCTGCACCATAAGCTGGGCCGCCTCCTTGTCAGAAGGTAGTTTGGGGATAGGGATGAAATGGGCGGCCTTGGAGAACCGATCGACTACCGTCAGAATGAGTGTTTCGGAGGGAGCCCAGTGACAAAGTCCAGAGATATATGAGACCAGGGACGATGAGGAACTGATAGTGGCTGCAGGAGGCCAGAAGGAGCTTGCCGTGGAGTCTTGTTTTGAGCACACACGATGCATGCAGTGACGAAGGCAGAGACGTCAGGTACCATTGTGGGCCACCAGAAACATTGTTGAAGGAAAGCTAGTGAAAGACGGGACCCTGGATGACAGGTCAGCCTTGAGGAATGAGCACATTCCAGGACCCGGGACCAGACTAGGGACAAACAGCTGGTTAGCCGGGCCCCCAACAGCCAGGCCCCCTTCAGGTCCAGGCTGGTAGCGTTGTGCCTCGCGGACCAGGTTCTCATGGCCCAAATCCACAGTGTCAGCAAGGCATGAAGTATGGAGAATGGTTTCAGAGGTTGAGGCTGTGGCAGAGGAACTGTATAGGGGGTCCCGAGAGGGCGTCAGGCTTCACATTCTTTGACTCTAGGCGGTAGGAGATGGTGAAGTTAAATCTGGTGAACAGGAGGGCACACCGGGCCTACCTGGAGTTAAGGCGCTTGGGTGTACGGAGATATTCCAGGTTTTTATGGTTGGTCCAGACCAGGAATGGCTGTCTGCTCCTTCCAGCCAGTGCCTCCACTCTTCACTCTCCACTCTTAAGGACAACAAAGTCAAGGTATTGGAGTGGCCATCACAAAGCCCTGACCTCAAGCCTATAGAATTTTCTTTGGCAAAACTGAAAAAGCTTGTGCGATCAAGGAGGCCTACAAACCTGGCTCAGTTACACCAACTCTGTCAGGAGGAATGGGCCAAAATTCACCCAACTTACTGTGGGAAACTTGTGGAAGGCTACACAAAACATTTGACCCAAGTTAAACAATTTAAAGGCAATGGTACCAAATACTAATTGAGTGTATGTAAACTTCTGACCCACTGGGAATGTGATGAAATAAATGAAAGCTGAAATAAATAATTCTCTCTACTATTATTCTGACATTTCACATTCTTAAAATAAAGTGGTGATACTAACTGACCTAAGACAGGGAATTTCTACTGGATTAAATGTCAAGAATTGTGAAAAACTGAGTTTAAACTTATTTGGCTATGGTGTATATAAATTCCGACTTCAACTATAAGTGTGTATTATTACACATGACAATTGGAAATTAGCTTTTTGCACATCCCGACTCTCCCTGACACACTCATGGAGAGTGGGGTCACGGCCAGGGTCTGGCATTATCAACGGCGACCCTGGAACAATTAAGGTTAAGTGCCTTGCTCAAGGTCACATCACCAGATTTTTCACCTTGTCGGCTTCGGGGATTCTGGCACAGCGCTCTCACCGCTAGGCTACCTCCTGCCCTGTCTGCAGAGTAGTAACTCGTGAGGCATTCTCAGGTGACACTCAGAACTTCCCTGACATACTCTTAGGTAACATTAGGCCTTATTGCTGAAATATAATGATGAAATTATGCCTGTCTCAGTATGGATTGAAATGAGGGGAACATACAGTAAAATTAGTAAAAATGTTTTAAGACATGAACTTAAAAGGTATCCACTGACTAGAGGATATGGTGGATATTGTCTATGTATTGTACATCGAACTGAGTCAGACATTTGGCAGTAACATAGGCCTATTGTCAGTATAAGAACAAAGGAGAAAGACAACAAAAGTAATAGATATTAACACTTCCTTCCATCTCTAGCAGTACAGTACCCCTGCACCAGTCTTTGTGAGGAAACGGTAATTAGCACGTTTTGACGCCACTCTTTAAAGTTCGTCTTTAATTAGTCAGGAGACAATCCTAGGTGGCCAAGCTCACAGCTATGTAGGGATATCATTTGATAGGTTTGGTGTAAGAATTTTCACCTGCTCTTCCCATGGGGTTTTTAAGAAGTTGTACAGTAAGACTGAGGAAAGGTGTCAGTAAATTCTCAGTTAGAGGTGTCTGTTAATTCATACTCCGATATACTGTACCATTTCACGGATGAGGCTCAAATTACAGATACACCCATCAAAATGTGGATTTGGCTCACGTCTGTCGTAGGCATTGCGATCTTGTGAGACCATAGTTTCTTAAGGTGCTAGTGGTCAGGTGCAAATGATAGTCTTTACATTCGCTTGGGAACCTAGGTCACAGTGCTTCACAGTTAAGCTAACAATAGTGGGCTAATTGATTTTCAAGTCCGATCTGAGCCTTCTAAATGTTTTGCAAATGAATCAAAAGCAGATCAACTACTCTGAATACTGTAGTTTTGTCAGAACGCTGAAGTCTTGCTAGGGTTGAGGGAGTCAGTGGGACCATGTTTCAATGATAGGGTGACTAAGCCAGTTGATGCACCTTGCCCAGAAGGCCCAGACGACAGCCAGTCACTATTGAGAGAGCTCAAAGAGGCTCTGCCAGGTCACATGAACAATATCATTAAAGCGCTATTAGTTGTTTGGCTCAAGATACTTGGCCATGTAGGTTTATGGTCTGTGTTGGGGAGCTGGAGTTGGAGTTGGAGAGTGAAAAAAGCTTCTCTCAGGCCTCTCCAATGGGCTGCTGCTGCAACGTGCCCTGAAACAGCCCAGGAAGACGGCCACTGTGTCTTTGGCGATGGGGCGGCGGAGGTGGTGCACATTAAGGATGAGATGATTTAGTGTTAGTCAGGGCCGGCTGCACAGCGCTCCCCGACCACCCAACGGTGTGTCAGAGACCCGGAGCAGAACGCGTCCACCCTGCTCACACACACACACAGACGTCTCCCTCTGCCACACAACACAATTACCTTCCCCAGTAATTACCATACATGTCTGCCTAAACACAGGGGAAATGCAACCCTGGTCTCAGCACGGAGCTGATTTGCGCACGCCAGTTGTTTATGATATAGACTATTTAACAGCGAACAAGGGACTTTTAACCAACGGGTTTTAACCATGACATTTTCTTTGTCACACTAGTATCTAATATCCTGTGACTTTCATGGGGTATATACAGTACCAGTCAAAAGTTTGAAAAGACCTAATCATTCAAGGGTTTTTCTTTATTTGTACTATTTTCTACATTGTAGAATAATAGTGAAGACATCAAAACTATGAAATTACACATATGGAATCATTGAGTAACCAACAAAGAGTCAAACAAATCAAAATATATTTTATATTTGAGTATTATTCCAAGTAGCCACCCTTTGGCTTAATGACAGCTTTGCACACTCTTGGCATTGTCTCAACCAGCTTCATGAAGTAGTCACCTGAAATGCATTTCAATGAACAGACATGCCCTTTTAAAAGTGAATTTGTGGAATTTAAATTTGAGCCAATCAGCTGTTGTGACAAGGTAGGGGTGGTATACAGAAGATAGCCCTATTTGATAAAAGACCAAGTCCATAATATGGCGAGAACAGCTCAAATAAGCAAAGAGAAACGACAGTCCAACATTACTTTAAGACATGAAGATCAGTCAACACGGAACATTTCAAGAACATTTGAAAATTGCAATCCAAAAAGCATCAAGCGCTATGATGAAACTGTCTCTCATGAGGACCGCAACAGGAAAGACAGACCCAGAGTCACCTCTGCAGCAGAGTTCATTAGAGTTACCAGCCTCAGAAATTGCAGCCCAAATAAATGCTTCACAGACACATCAACGGCATATGTTCAGAGGAGACTGCGTGAATCAGGCCTTCATGGTCGAATTGCTGCAAAGAAACCACTACTGAAGGACATCAATAATAAGAAGAGACTTGCTTGGGCCAAGAAACATGAGCAATGGACATTAGACCAGTGGAAATTTGTCCTTTAGTCTGATGAGTCCAAATTTGAGATTTTTGGTTCCAACCACCGTGTCTTTGTGAGACGCAGAATAGGTGAACGGATGATCTTCACATGTGTAGTTTCCACCATGTAGCAGGAAGGAGGTGGTGTGATGCTGTGGGAGAGCTTTGCTGGTGACACTGTCAGAGATTTATTTAGAATTCAAGGCACACTTAACCAGCATGGCTACCACAGCATTCTGCAGCAATATGCCATCCCATCTGGTTTGCGCTTATTGGGACTATCATTTGTTTTCAACAGGACACTGACCCATCACACCTCCAGGCTGTGTACGGGCCATTTGACCAAGAAGGAGAGTGATGGACTGCTCCATCAGATGACAATCACCCGACCTCAACCCAATTGAGATGGTTTGGGATGAGTTGGATCTTATTGCTTATTTGAGTTGTTCTTGCCATAATATGGACTTGGTGACTACTTCATGAAGCTGTTTGAGACAATGCCAAGAGTGTGCAAAGCTGTCATCAAGGCGAAGTGTGGCTACTTTGAATAATATAAAATATAAAATACATTTTGATTTGTTTAACACTTTTTTGGTTACAACATGATTCCATATGTGTTATTTCATAGTTTTGATGTCTTCCCTATTATTCTACAATGTAGAAATAAAGAAAAACCCTGGAATGGGTAGGAGTGACCAAACCTTTGACTGGTACTGTGTATCACCAGATCTAATACACATGGGGATGAGTAATGAATGAATATCCATCCCCCTTCAATTCTAATGAGTATGAAGATAAAACAATCCAATCATGCTGAAGTTCAAAAGGGGATAGCAACAGTTCCTCAAGAAGACACTCCTTTAGAGTTTCATCCGTCTCTCTAATAAACAAGATGAGGACCGAGTTCCTCTGTGAAATGTGGATGAAACAGGCATTTTGAGCTGGCTTCAGTAGAACCCACGTGTTTGTTTTAATTAACATCCCCACTTGATCACAGTGGAGGATGAGCCAGTCCGTCTAAATGGCTGGGCAACATTAAAACACCATGGTGATATTTACTAGTGGAGATCTGACTGAACACTGCAGAGGTCTATAGTAGCCAGACAGATGGGAGCAGTGTGCTGCTAGTCTGCTAGCCCACCCTCCCTATTGGGTGCTTACAACAATCTCTCACAGACCGGCGATCAAAGAAGGCTCAGATTTCATGTTCAAGAGGAAAACTCTGACTCTCTGTTTTATTAAAAAGGTAAGGTGGATACATGGTATTCGTGCTCTTTTTATTTGTTTTTATTTGACCTTTATTTAACTAGGCAAGTCAGATAAGAACAAATTCTTATTTATAATGACGGCCTAGGAACAGTGGGTTAATTAACTACCTTGTTCAGGGGCAGAACGACAGATTTCTACCTTGTCAGTTTTGGGATTTGATCTATCAACCTTTTTTTGGTTACTGGCTCAATGCTCTAACCACTTGGCTACTTGTCCAACCCAAATGTGAAAAGAAGACAACACAACCTTCACTTCTT
Source organism: Oncorhynchus kisutch (assembly GCF_002021735.2). Classification (NCBI taxonomy): domain Eukaryota; kingdom Metazoa; phylum Chordata; class Actinopteri; order Salmoniformes; family Salmonidae; genus Oncorhynchus; species Oncorhynchus kisutch. The sequence goes on from NC_034177.2 coordinate 45,655,065, forward strand.
TCATACTCAATGGCATATTAATATATCCATTGATAGGTTATAATTGGACAACAAACTGTCACTGGAGATCTAAAATGTTTGATACAGATGCAGTAAAAAGGTCAATGGAACACGGGACGCTGTGACCCTGTCATTGGCGCACATTCAACAAATCTGACCTAACAAAGGTCATTTCCATCTAAAAGGACCCATGAGCACCAACATGTGAAGTTCATAATAGCATGTCAAATTGGGTGTCAAATTAAAGATAAGAGTCCATTTTTTAAATTATTTTTATTAAGGAATATATACATGTTTCCACCATTTTCCACCCAACATATTTGGAATTAGAAAAGGCTTTGATTTCTGGTCAAACACATGGAAAAGGGAGCTTAGAAAACATTGACCAGAAAAAGTCTTAAAAGATATCAGAAATGCATAAAAACCCAATAAAGTTGAAGTAAAGACCCCTGACAACTAATATCAACACATATTTCGTTTTTGAGAACATTTTCTGCCTTCTGTAAGTTTAAGAAACATTGCCTTGTGCCATTACCAAAAACCCACATACTGTATCAGTAAGATATTTTCTCATTTCTGTCTGACAACAGGAGGGAGGATAATGAAAGTTCACAGAAGTAACAAGGAAAGGTCAGTGCTTAATTCTGACAGAATATGATCCTCCTACATCTCTCAGTTTCGGACTGTATCATTCCGTAACCTATTTGTCCGGATCTGGTACCTCTCCTGGCATGATTTTCATTGTTTGCAATGAAAGAAATCCAATAGTTGCCTCTTCTGTAATTCTCCTGCCCCCTAAAAAACTACACACGAAAATGCGCCTAATATTCTTAGAATTGATTCATGTTCGGCCAGCCAGGGTGTATGGTTTGCTCAACATTGTAGCCTAGAGACAGACCAACACGTGGCAGAAAAGTGTGCCTGAATCTCTCACATAACTACAGTGAGATTTATTGTAATAAATCTCACTGTAGTACTACACCAGGAGTAGGCCTGTAATGTAGCCAAAACAGGCCAAAACACCTGGGACAGACAGGTTGGAAAACAAATGTCTCCTTCTGAAAAGAGGACACTAATCTGTCTGTAGGCTACCAAAATATTGTATCTTCCAAATAGACCTATTGAGCGAACAGCATTGTTCTACAAAGTAAAACAAGAGAAAGATAGGCTTGTGAGTCAATCCTGGAAAGCTTTTTTTTAGGACTCTAGTTTCCCGCTCATATGGTACAATATAATATAACACACCTAGGCTATTGTTGGATTCACGAAATGGGTCGTTTTTATTGATCTCAGATTCTCAGTGTGTCAATGTCAAAGTAGCCTGTCATTTCGGTCATTTGTGTGGTATTAAAAAAAGATTCAGTCATGTAGAATTGCATGAAATGCATTCATAAAAGCCCACATTTTTCCCAGACCCTTGTCTATGCTCCCCATGTGTGCAACGCCTCTACTCTACTCTATGCCACTATGCAAAAGTGATGTCAACGCATTAAATACTTTATTAGAAAGACACATTCTTTTGATGCGTTTCAGTACCTCAGAGCTCCCCAGGTCACCCACCTCTTTTGTCCCGGCACATCCAGATAAAAACATTTAAGCACGGGTAAAGGTAGACTTATCAATAGTATTTTTATTGATATAAATTTTTGTCTATGAATTAAGTGATTAAAACGCAAAATATCCAAAATATTGATCACTGAATTTCTGCTGTTGAATTGGCTACAATGGGAAACCATAGTAGTCCCAAAACAGAGTTTGGTTCCAAGTTTAGAGAGCACAGTACAGCACACCACAGTACAGCACAGCACAGTAAAGAAAAGTACAGTTCAGTACAACACAGTAGAGATCAGTACATTTTACATTGACATGTGAGTAATTTAGCAGACGCTCTTATCCAGATGGACTTACCTTAGTGAGTGTGTGCATGTACAGTATGTACACCGTAGAGCACTGAACTATACTCTACTGTACTCTACTATGTTCTAATGTACTCTACTGAACTTCTCCTGTACTAAACTCTGCTGAACTCTTCAGTACTGAACTCTTCAGTTCTGTGCTGTACTTTGATGTGAAACATAGAGGTCTATGATCGGTTCAGATATGGTCTGGCCCAGACCAACAAAATGTGGTCTTGTTTGGGGTCAGAGCTAATTAAAATAATAGCCAGGGAGTGGAATAACACCCAAATATGCAAAGAAGGATATAGCATATTTATACATTTGTGTATATACATTCACTTACTGTAGTTCAATAACCAAAAGATAAGTCAATGTGTCATGTCATAGCTGACACCGCAGTATTTTGCAAAACAATGACACGCCAAAAAAACAGGGACATTTTACGTCAATGCTGTTACCAAACTTTGCATTTACACAGTTCTTCCAGTTAATGTGTTTGTGTAAAATGTTTAGTGTAAGTTGTTCAAAGTAGTCCTTGTGCATAGGGTTGTATGGTGTGTTAAATCAATTGCCACTAAGTGGATATTCGTCAAATCCAAAATGATTTATGTATTGTAACAGGTCCGCAATGTGATTACTAAAGTCCGATTTGGATATATTTGGCTGTTTTCGCTGCATAACATTTAGAAAGGGTCCCTCTTCAAGTTTAGAAGAAGTGACTGCTAAATGCTAACTTCCTTTAGTATGAGCTGGTAGCATAACTAGCATACAGAACTCGGTGGTGGTAGTCAAAGTTGTTTTTAACTGTAATGCAGTTGATTGGTGACAATAACATGAAATTGTATTGGGGTTGACATCCATACAAGCATTTTCTACTCCAATTTGTTACCTCAACACAGTCTGAAATACACATATAAAGAATAGCTTAAATGTAGGATCATTTTGATGCCGGGCAATGAGGAAAATCCCGATTTTTCCCCCACACGTTTCCATGGCATTCCATTGTTTTTGTTAAGTTCCATTGACCTCTTTACTGCATCTATTCAGGGGATGAGTGGAAAAATAATTATTTAAAAAGCTGTACGACAGCATACAATGGAAGACAAAGTCAATACCATCTATGAAGGCCAGACAGGGTTTTCCTTCTTCTACAGATGCTCTCTACATGTCAATACTGTGGCTGGAGTGTGTTGTCCCCCCCCCCCTCCCTACTGTGAGTGTTGTCCCCCCCTCCCTAAAGGCGATGGGAGCTCTCCCTGCTAATGGTGCACACACACAGAGGGCCTGGATGTACATTTATTGAAGGTCCTAATGGAGAGCTAGCTAGGGAGACCTTTTTCCTGGGGGGGGGGGAGTAAGCAGCCTATCACTTCATGTAACGCTAGGCCATGTGTGACATGCCTGACCTACATTTCCTCGCTCGCCACTCCTCCTCCTCCTCCTTCCAGAAGGAGGTGTTTTGTGAGGGACAGAGACGGTAGCCTCTTTTGCCTGTTTTATTCATGTAGCCTATTGGGTGGGTGGATGGTGGGGAACCCCCCCCCCCCCCTCGGCCCTTTCTCATGCATTCGGATAAGTGAGAACGATCACGGGAACATACTTTGTAAAACAGGCCAGTTGTGTTTATGGTCAAAACTACACTCTGACAAGCTCAGCTCGATGTTTACAATAATTTGTAAGCCAGGTTTTAAGGAAATCTTGGAAATGGAAATAGGCCTTGAAGTTATGCAAACTGGATTGCTTCATGCCTCATTTAGTGTGACCTTTTCAGACACCACATAGTCCCACTAGTTATATGTGGCCTTAGTGACTAATGTCATACTTCACTGTGAATCACTGAATATTAAGCAAGAGATGGTCCAAAGTGGAATTGCTATGGGATTAATTGAGCATGAACAAACCGGGAAGAATAAATAAAGCCATACAATTCCAACGTGTAATGAAATTAAATCATGCTTCATGTTCAAATGAATTATAGGAGAGCTATCAAAAGTAAGTGAGAAGAATGAGATAGTGGCTGTAAGAAGAGCATTAGAGAGTGGTGAGAGTACAGTATGCTAGTGTTAATATAAGGTACATTATGTGAGAGTGACCGTTTCATAACGGAGTCCTCCTGGATTGCAGGGTGCTCTCTGAAATACTCTGTGAACTATGGCAGGAGGAGAATGTACCACGTAACTGCAGATCAAACCCTCTCTTTGCTGGGCTCCCGAGTCTAAGGCACTGCTTCTCAGTGCTAGAGGTGTCACTACAGACACCCTGGTTCGAATCCAGGCTGTTTCACAACCGGCTGTGATTGGGTGTCCCATAGGGCGACGCACAATTGGCCCAGTGTCGTCCGGGTTTGGCCGAATGTAGGCCGTCATTGTAAATAAGAATTTGTTCTTATCTGACTTGCCTAGTTAAATAAAGGATGAAAGAAAATGACAATTTGTCTCCTTGTTGCTCAGGATCTTCCAAGCCTGGTTGACCTCAATGAACCTGTGTAAGTGCTCCTCTGCCTTAGTCACTGACACATCTGGGCCCTGCTTGTCTGGGTGATACTGTCAGCCAGGACAGAGGACAGGAAAAATACAGGTTAGACAGTCACAACGACAAGACTGACAACAGCCATCACAACAGAAACAATGACCAAAATAACAGCAGTCATCAGTCCCATGAACCTGTACTTTGTTTGAGATGGTAGAGGGGTGGGTGGGATGGGAGAGGTGTGGGGGTAAGATGGGTGATGGAGGCTTATACACACTAGACAGAAGCTAGGTTAATTAGACCACAGTAGTCTGTGACAATTTGCCAGTGAAAAAAAAAGCCCATGTCACAACCTGCACTGACAGCATTTTCTGGGTAATTTGCTGATGGACCAATGCTCTTCTTCTGGACAATTTACCAGACGAGGCTGAGTACAGCAAACAAAAATAGATTGAGGCAACACAGAAAGGGACAGAGGACAGATCTGTTATCCCAGACAGCTTTGGGGCGGAGAACAGGGCATAAGCCATCCCACAACACCTCCAGCCAAAAGCAGTAGCGATACCACCCTTGCTCTCTTTTGCGTTTTATTGTTGTTTCGTTCGGGGGGAGGAGGGGGTATAGCGATATCTGCATTATGCCATCCGTTGATTAACATCAATATGGAAGGATCCCATCCTCATGTAATTCTCAGACTGGCCCTAAGGTATGTCCCTGCTCTCTACTGGATACTGACGTCCCTGTTTGCGTGCATTTCCTTGCACACGAAACTGCTCTCATTTCCTCCTGCAGGTCTATGAAGTCTAGGCTTTGGCCACCGATTAGTGATGGTCCTGATCTGGCCATGGGAGAGGAGGGAGGTGGTGGTGATGGGGCTTTTGGAAAACTACTTAGATCTTTCCTGACAAACATTCGCCTGGATGGTGATTATAATCTGGCACTGGCAAGCAGACCATTGCGTGTGTGTGTGTTTGTGTTTTTGTATGGTCGCTGTAGTTCAGAAGCTGAACCTCTTCCAAAGTTGGGTAATGATGCATGGGGTGATACTGAACTACAATAACCAATGGTCCCGGGCAGGCCAATTACTGTCCACCGCAATTATATTTGTAATTTTAAGTAACACAAAAAAAGAATGGCTGAATTAATTAAAATGTAAGGGCGGTTATGCTCCAAATATTTTTCTTTCTTGTGTTTTTGTTTTCGCTTTGTAATTGGACAATCTGAATAGGACCAGAGGGTTGAGAAAACAGCAACTTTACAACAAAATAAAAAATAACTTCCTGATTGAGAAAATCATTAAGAATCATTAACAGCTCTTTGCACTGAAATCTGAAGCAGCAATTTGTTTTGTGACTGAGGGGACATCATTCACCAGGGCCAACTGCTTTATTGTCTAGCTAGTCTATTTCAAATAATTATTGACCAATGGCAGTGTTACAGTTTAAAAGGGCAAAGACTCAACAGAAGGCTGAGGGGAAGGTCATTTGCTAAAACATTCAGTGGTCAGGCTCCTACGCTCCCGACATGGTTCTTGGTTTTTTTGATGGATGGGGTGAGGAACTGACTCAGTCAACATTTTTGATTGAAAAAGACATTGCCCTCTTTCTGAAGAACATTACAAAATCTCCACACCATTGAAACAGCTTTTTGGCCCTCTCTAGTCTGGAGGAAATCAAAGCAATCCTGGATGAGCTGCTTGTTTCCACGGTGGTGACAGAGTCCCACAGGGTTTGCATGTGCAACTCCACTTTGTGGTCTGATTGTGACAGCGCTCTGCGCTGGATGCTTACAGGTGTGAAGTGTCTGGCTGTGGATCGTGGCCTTGAAAATAGCCTACCTCTCCATCTCCAGCCCTACTAGCCCATGCTGATAGTTATCACACATCTTCCTGAGTGCTTTTGTCAAACACAGGACCAGGTAGCCTCCTGTGTAACACCCAGTTTAAAATGAAACTAATAGACCTACTGCTACACTGAACAGAGACGGTTTTAACCCGCTATGGGGCTATTCCACACCCGGATAGCCTGAAATCATTTTTGGTATCTCAGATTGTTCTGGCAATTCTCACACAGAAACCTCATTGGGGGAAAGGGTGGGTGACATGTTTTTTTACATTTGTTTCACAAACTATATATTTTTTTAGAAAGTGTCAATTTTAGGTATGTTTAGACCTACAGTATGCATGCCACCTATAAGACCCTTTGATCTGTGAACCGTACATTATACAGACACCATCTTGGTATCAATATACTCCTTGTAGTGTGCTCTAAAATATGCAGTACGTCTTGATTCTGAATGAAAAACGTTAACTTTAATTTATTCAAAGTACAGAATATGAATACTAATATCTCTAAAGTACCCTTTTTGATTTTGTTCATTTCAAGACATTGTTTGGAATAATATACTCAACAAGTACATCACATTTCAAGAGTGTTCTGCTAATTTAAGCTTGGTGCACCTGTATTTGGGGAGTTTGTCCCCATGCTTCTCTGCAGAACTTCTCAAGCTCTCTCAGGTTGGATGGGGAGCGTTGCTGCAGAGCTATTTTCAGGTCTCTCCAAAGATGTTAAATCGGGTTCAATTCCAGTCTCTGGCTGGGCCACTCAAGGACATTCAGAGACTTGTCCCGAAGCCACTCATGCGCTGTCTTGGCTGTGTGCTTAGGGTCATTGTCCTGTTGGAAGGTGAACCTTCACCCCAGTCTGAGGTCCTGAGGGCTCTGGAGCAGGTTTTCATCAAGGATCTCTCTGTACTTTGCTCCATTCATCTTTCCCTCAACCCTGACTAGTCTCCCAGTCCCTGCCACTGAAAAACATACCCACAGTACGATGCTGCCACCACCATGCTTAACCATAGGGATGGTGACAGATTTCTTCCAGACGTGAAGCTTAGCATTCACGCCAAAGAGTTCAGTCTTGGTTTCATCAGACCAGAGAAACGTGTTGCTCATGGTCTGAGAGTCTTAGATGCCTTTTGGCAAACTCCTGTCATGTGCCTTTTACTGAAAAGTGGCTTTTGTCTGGCCACTCAACCATAACGGTCTGATTTGGTTCACAGAGCCACTCTGTCAGAGTGACCATCGGGTTCTTGGTCACCTCCCTGACCAAGGCCTCTCTCCCCTGATTGCTCAGTTTGGCCAGGCTGCCAACTCTTGGTGGTTCCAAACTTTGATGGAGGCCACTGTGTTCTTGGGGACCTTCAATTTTGCAGACATTTTTTGGTACCCTTCCCCATATTTGTGCCTCAACACAATCCTGTCTCTGAGCTCTACAGACAATTCCTTCGACCTCATGGCTTGGTTTTTGCTCTGACATGCACTGTCAATTGTGGGACCTTTTATAGACAGTTGGGTCCATTTCCATATCATGTCCAATCAATTGAATTTATCACAGGTGGACTCCAATCAAGTTGTAGAAACATCTCCAGGATGATCAACGGAAACATGATGCACCTGAGCTCAATTTAGAGTCTTATAGCAACGGTTTTGAATACTTATGTAAATAAGGTATTTATTTTTTCATGTTTTATACATTTTGTAACATTTCTTAAAACATGTTTTCGGTTTATAATTATGGGGTATTGTGTGTAGATTTCTGTGGATTTTCTATTTATTTAAACCATTTTAGAATAAAGCTGTAACGTAACAAAATTTGAAAAAAGTCAAGGGGTCTGAATACTTTCCGAAGGCACTGAATACTTTCCGAAGGCACTAGCTTCTTGAAACGGGTCGCATATAGCCTACTTGGAGGGTCTTTTGAGCACACCCTACATAATAACAGGAGCTGGCAAAAATAATGTACAATAACCTACATAGATAAACAGGGATGTACATTTACTGTTTAGCTGCCCCCAAATTTGATCTTAAAATAAAACTTTGGTGATTAAGATTTATTTCAAAGCGGTCTCACGAGCCAAACCCTTTATCGATAGTTTTGACTAATTGTTCTTGCATTAGGCAGGACAAAAAAACCTGCCTTCGGAGGAGGAGAGGCTATGCTTGGTTTTTAAATCAAATGAAATATAATGGGAAAAAAACATTTGTTTTTTGTTTCTAAATACAAGGTTTACAGGCACAAAAACACATCTATCTTGATCCATGTGCAGATGAGCACTGTACGCCACGGCTTGAAAGGCTGCGCTTCTGCTGTCAAAATCCATGTCGTAAACAACCGCGTTACCGCTAAGACCAGCTTTAGGTTGTTCTTAAATATCCAAACCAACGCTACCTGATATTGGCACTTTGGTGCACATTTTGAAGGACACCTCAGGGACACCCCTCCCCGATGTAGAGCTCGCGTTGTTATTTTGGAAAGTTTGTTGTTTTTGAAAGTCTATTGAAAAAGTTTGGCTACTAGCTAGCTACCTACTTTTTGAGTATGGATCCCGCAACGCGGGTGGCATCAGTTGCTGGGACCGTACTATCTGTCCAGTGATCCTGTTGACCAAGGTCGTGTCTGAGGAGCTGCTTGGCGTAGCAGCTAGCCTAGTCGTGGGTTTCGTTCAAGCCCTCAATCCTGCTAGCTTGATAGGGAGCTAGCTAGCAGGGTTGAGGGCTTGAACGCAACCCACAACGTAGTTAGCCATTGTGGCTGGGACCGCTGATTTTCCCGGGCTTGTGGCTGTCTAGTTCCCTGCTGTTTGTTGTTGTTGTTGTTTCCAACCGTCCATGTGACCTGCCTTGTCTGGAACTGCGAGGAGTAACGCCGTAACCTACTTTGCTACCGCTGAGGACAGTGGTGTCTCTTTATCACAGGTGAAGGATCTTTTAAACAAACACAAATATTTCTACAAGCAGTCATTACAACAACAACAAAAAATAACTTCAAGTGTTGTGTCCAAATACTGGTGGAGTCAACTAAATAAAATAATGGATGACCTGACCAGAGAGGTCCAGGACCTGAAGAACAGTTTGCAGTTCTCCCAAGGTCAGCTCAGTGAGTTTAAACAGAGGAACGGCAAGATAACAGCAATCTGTAAGTCATTGAGGTAGATCAAATAAAGGTAAATAAAATAAATTGAGAGAGGATATCAGTTCTGTATGTGAATCCATGGTAACAATGACATAGAAATTGGATTATCTCGAGGGACAATCAAGGCTGAACAACATGGTTGTGGACTTAATTGCAGAATATCCACGAGACCTGGATGGAGTCTGAGGACAAAGTGGGGGAAATTATCTTGGAGAATCTGAAGATGGACCACTGGAAGATTAAGGCAGAGCGTGCCCACAGGACTGGAAAACCCACCACCGGCCCAGATGACAGGCCCAGGCCGATATTGGTCAAGTTCCTGAGGTTCAAGGACAAGATAGCTGTTCGGGAAAGAGCCAAGAACTTGAGAGGAATATATATCTTCTGCAATGAGGACTATCCTGAAGCTGTGTGCCAGAAGAGAAAATAACTTATCCCACCCATGAAAGCTGCCAGAGCTCGTGGGGACATTCCTTACATCCGCTATGACAGGCTCATTGCCCACCCTTCCTCCCAAAAGCCTGGAAGGGATGAGAGCCAAGCCTACTTAGTTTCAGCCCAGCAGCACACACACATACAGTACTTACAAACATCAACTGATTAATGGACTGCTGAATGTATATTTTTTTCTCTTGCTCTGTTTGCTCTTTCACATATTATGTCTATCTCTTATAAGTGACACAGGAAAGAGCTGAAAATAGTCTATATATATATATATATGTATATATATGTAGCCTTAGAAATAAGGTTAATGAAATCAATATATTGCTAACATTCATATACTAGCCATTTCTGAGACTTGGATAATTCATTTGATGATACAGCAGTAGCAATACACGGATTTAAAAGTCAGTATCTAAATAATATGTGTGAAATGCTTGATAGTGTATGTGATGTAAACAGAGAGGTTTACTTTCTTACGGACCTGAATATTGACTCGTTTTCATCAAGCTGTCCGCTCAAGAGGGAGCTTCTCAGTGAAACCAGTGCCTGTAATTTGGTTCAGGTTATTAATCAACCAAACCAGGCTGTTTACAAACACTATAGGAACAAGAACATCCACATGTATAGATCAAATGTTTCACTAACACTGTAGAAATTTGTTCTAAAGCTTTATCCGTAACCATTGGATGCAGTGATCACAATATAGTGGCTATATAGAAGAAAGACAAAGTTCCAACAGCTGGGCCTAAAATAGTGCATGAGAAATCATACAAAACATTTCACTGTGACTGTTATGTGGATGATGTTAAAAAATATTTGTTGATATGATGTGATTAATAAGGAGCATTCAGACGCTGCACTTGAATAATTTCTGAAATTGCTTCTTCCAATTATAGATCAACATGCACCTGTTAAGAAACTGACTGTTAGAACTGTTAAGGCTTTTTTGGATTGATGAGAAATTGAAAAACCGTATGGTTGAAAACGATGGGGCAAAATGAGTGGCTAATATGTCTGGCTGCACATTAGACTTTCTGCAATTTTAGAACATTTGTGACTATACAACAAAAATAAGATACAAAGAATGATGGAGAAAAAAACTTTGGAGTACTTTAAATGAAATTATGGGCAGAAAGACAAATTCAACTCCATCTTTCATCGAATCAGACTATTCATCACAAAACCATTTGATGTTGCCAATTATTTTAATGATTACTTCATTGGCAAAGTGGGCAAATTTAGGCAAGAAACGCCAACAACGAACAGTGAGCCATCCAGTTTGAATTTTGTAAAGTTAGTGTGGGAGATGTGGGAAAATTATTGTTATCGATCAATAATGACAAACCTCCTGGCATTGACAACTTAGATGGAAAGCTACTGAGTATGGTAGCTAATTCTATAGCCACTCCTATTTGTCATATCTTTAATCTGAGCCTAGAGGAAATTCTTTGTCCTCAGGTCTGGAGAGAAGCCAAAGTCATTCGGTTACCCAAGAGTGGTAAAGCGGCCTTTACTGGTTCTAACAGCAGTCCTATCAGCTTGCTGCCAGCTCTTAGCAAACAGTTGGGAAAAAATTGTATAAATGTGACCCATTTCAGGAAACTAGGCGTATGTCGCAAGTCACAACTTCACAGGAGAGCCATTTGAATAAAATAAACAACTTTTTATCAAAATGTGTTTTTTGGGCAGAAATGCCATCTGGAACATGTGAACAAACTTGTATGCAATCTGTAAATACAAACAAAATTGTTAAATTGTTAGCCTTGTTGGTAAACCACAGAAAAAGTCAGCAACCTTCCCACTAGCCGTGATTGGCTGAGATAATGAGTGGGCTGGACATGCCGAGAGAGGAGTTCGGATTGGTCTGCCAAATAGAAGGCTTCTGTCTATTTGAGCTCAATCTGTGTTGGTAATCCTGTCGAACGTAGCTTTTTTAAATGTAGCTGCATGAGTGTTTCTCTCCACTTTCTGTAAGCGTGAGATTTGAAAATAGATTATGATAGTTAGAGATAGCAAAAAGATGACATCTTCAAACTAAGGGCACTTGTGGCATGGATCCCGTGACAGAGAGACACGTACATCTTGCATGATGATGTATAGTCAAGCTAGCAACATTTTCAGATATTACACTTCTTATTTTGACAGAAAGTGGTTTCATTTCAAGCTGAAGTGTACTGTTAGCTAGCTAGCTAATGTTAGCTGGCTGGCTTCCTTGCTAACGCTATGTGTAGATCGTTATTATTCATTTTTGTAGGTGGCTGGCTCGTTAGATTACATTATGATGTGTGTGATATTACACGTTGATTATCTAGCTAGCAACATGTCTTAAGCTAAAGTGTACTGTTAGCTAGCTAATGTTAGCTGGCTGGTTCCCTAGCTAACGTTGTGTTTATGACGTTATTATTCATATCCCAGATCCGTTAGCTTTGCTAGTTAGAGCCTAATGTTAGCTCCCAGCAGATTCATGCAGGGTAGTAATGACATGATTTGGCGCTGTTCATTGTTGTTTAACTAGCTAACGTTAGGTGGCTTGCTCGTTAGCTAACATGACGTGATGTGTGTGGTCTCACATGTTTGAATCTTACACCGTTGAATATGGCAGGTGTCAGTAAAAAAAGCATTGTGAAATTGTTGCCTGCAGAGCCAGTTAGGCTGTTTTCATGTTATCCAGAGGTAAACAAATAATCAGCCAGAGCGTCAAGTGTGTGCTCTGAACGCTCCGAGAAAGAAACGAGATGGGTGGGGCTAAAGCTTAAGAGGGTGTGAACGATGCTGAATGGGTGTAAACAAAGAAGAGCTCTCTCACCGAAACACTAAAATGCCATTTTCTCAAAAAGTGAGTGTTCAAGTTTAACTTTCAAAGCAGAATTACTTAACCATTGTTCCTCGAATGCAGTGTATGATATACCATTTTGTAGCTGAGTCTCTACTTTTATCCAATGTAAAAAACAGAAATTCACATTTTGCTACATAAGACTGAATCCAGGTGGCGAGTCATAAATTTAAAAAAGAATTTCAGCATGCTTATAGAGAAGGGCACTCAAAATGTACTGCACTGACACAAATGACTGATGACTGGTTAAAATACAATTATATTAAGAAGATTGTGGGAGCTGTACTGTTAGATTTCAGCGCAGCCTTTTATATATAATTGACCATAACCTATTGTTGAGAAAATGTACATTACCAGTCAAAATTTTGGACACACCTACTCATTCAAGGGTTTTTCTTTATTTAGACTATTTTCTACATTGTAGAATAATAGTGAAGACATCAAAACTATAACATAACACATATGGAATGATATGGTAACCAAAAAAGTGCTAAACAAATCAAAATATCTTTTACATTTGAGATTCTTCAAAGTAGCCACACTTTACCTTGATGACAGCTTTGCTCTTGGCATTCTCTCAACCAGCTTCATGAGGAATGCTTTTCCAACAGCCTTGAAGGAGTTCCTACATATGCTGAGCACTTGTTGGCTGCTTTTCCTTCACTCTGCAGTCCAACTCATCCCAAACCATCTCAATTGGGTTGAGGTCTGGTGACTGTGGAGGCCAGGTCATCTGATGTTCCTTCTTTGTCAATTAGCCTTTACACAGCCTGGAGGTGTGGGTCATTGTCCTGTTGAAAAACAAATTATAGTCCCAATAAGAGCAAACCAGATGGGATGAAGTATCGCTGCAGAATTCTGTGGTAGCCATGCTGGTTAAGTGTGCCTTGAATTCTAAATAAATCACAGACAGTGTCACCAGCAAAGCAGCCCCACACCATCACACCCACTCCTCCATGCTTCACGGTGGGAACCGCACATGCGAAGATCATCCGTTCACCTACTCTGCGTCTCACAAAGACACGGCGGTTGGAACCAAAAATTTCAAATTTTGACTCATCAGACCAAAGGACAGATTTCCACTGGTCTAATGTCCATTGCTCGTGTTTCTTAGCCCAAGCAAGTCTTCTTATGTCATGTAGTAGTGGTTTCTTTGCAGCAATTTGACCACGAAGGCCTGATTCACACAGTCTCCTCTGAACAATTGATGTTGAGATGTGTCTGTTACATGAACTCTTATCCTCTACAGCAGAGGTAACTCTGGGTCTTCCTTTCCTGTGGCCGTGGGGCCAGTTTCATCATAGCGCTTCATAGTTTTTTTCAAAGTTCTTGAAATTTTCCAGATTGATTGACCTTCATGTCTTAAAGTAATGATGGACTGTCTTTTCTCTTTGCATATTTGAGCTGTTCTTGCCATTTTTTACCAAATAGGGCTGTCTTCTGTATACCACCCCTACCTTGTCACAACACAACTGATTGGCTCAAAAGCATTAAGGAAAGAAATTCCACAAATGAACTGTTAACAAGGCACATCTGTTAATTGAAATGCATTCCAGGTGACGACCTCACGAAGCTGGTTGAGAGAATGCCAAGAGTGTGCGAAGCTGTCATCAGGGTGGCTACTTAAAAAAAATCTAATCTAAAATATATTTTGATTTGTTTAACACTATTTTGGTTACTATAGTTTTGATGTCTTCACTGTTATTCTACAATGTAGAAAATAGTAACAATAAATAAAAACCCTTGAATGAGTAGGTGTGTCCAAACTTTTGACTGGTACTCTATGTATTATGGCTAGGGCAGTTAAGGAGACCATATTACCTTTACACCGGCGGTCCCGAGTCATGAAGGCACTCAAATACCATGTGACCATTTAGTCACGGTAATTAGGCTTCTTTAAGCTCTGATGCTGCTGATGGTCATTAGTAGCCTACCAAACTTGCTAACTGCCTGGTACTCAGCACTCTATTGTCCCTCTAATCACCCTGACATCAATGCAAATGTGTTTGAAAATCTAATCAAACACTTCATGAGAGCTCATGAGCTCAAGTTGCGCAAAATTTCAATCGGCTATGTAATTGTGCGAGAAAACAGAGTGATGGCCTCTATTAAAAATAGGAGGATCAGCTTTCTATTGGCTAGGCATACTATATTTATTTTTCAACTTTCCTAATATTAAGCACATTGATAATATTTACAACCAGAGTATAGCCTACCTGGCTGGCATGAAAATAAACCATAGGGAAAAGAGTCCTTCATTCTCTATTTAAGTGCATAGATGACATGTATTTTACCCCAATGACCATGTTTCGATACAGGTGCAGGATAATAGCCCATTATAAATCAAAACAAATTTCACACATATTATTTAGTATATGTAAAGACAAGATTAAATCAAGAATAGTCTGATGGGTGACAATATTAGCATATCGCTTGTGAATTATATATTAGCACGTGCAAATTATGCTCAGTATAAGAAACAATTCCTTATTTTTGTGACTTTTTCGAGTCATAGTCGCACACATCATGTAGCCTAGCCCATAGGCGGCCAAATAAGTTCTTAAAATTAAGGACATTAATCCGCTTTACCAAGGGTGTAGAGCCTAACTGGCATACATGAGCAGCGTGTGAATTTCAAGTTTGGGGTAAATAATGTTCACCATAAAAATGCACCTTTATAATAAAAGTATTACATGCATAATTGCATTTGCGGTCACTTTTGGTGTTTTCCGCAAATAGAACATTTGAGCTCATAGCCTACTACCATGTGCGCATTGCTGCGCTTATAATGTGAAGAAATAGCCTAATAGTTTATCAACATTTTAAGCTTTTTTGATGCTAGTGGTTGTATTAATTTGGGATCTATCACATCCCACAACTGTCCCAGACTATGTTTGGAAAATTTATTTCTCGCACAGAATATAATAGGTAGACCTTTGTACTATGGGGAATAGTAGAATGACATAGGCTAGTGCTTTTGCTGTTCATTAGGCCTACTCATATTGTTGGCTGACGAAAAGTAAATGGGGACAGTTCTACCAATATCTTCAACATGCACCTCGGAATTGGATAAGGCGTGCAGTTATGTCCCCGATGTGTCTGTCTTCACTTGTAGCCTGTAAGAAACATTATGGAGCGCACAGTACTCAGGGAGAAGCGCACCATGGCCACTGGCTGCAAAAAGCATTGATTTTCTTAGGATGCATTACGGCCAAACAAAGGGGATGCTGCCGTGAAATTCTAGGCATTATCAAGTGCTTGTCAAATTGTGAATGAGTGACTGATGTAGTGTGTACAGCCTGCACAAAAAAACACAGCAGAACTCATGTCTTTCAAGCAACTTTCAAATCATCATTTGAGTCGCATCATACAGCCTTCCAATGTATTAAAAATCAAAAAATTTAGAGCAAAATTTGTAGAACAACTAAAGTTACATTAATAACTCTAAATTAATCATATAGGAGTACCTATTTCTTTGTTAACTGCTCAACACAGAATAGACACATGTGCGCACTCCCTTAAATCGTTTGCAGAAAATATCCTTTCTATTTTATTCATCTTTGTTCAATTGTATTCTTCATACTATAAAATAATGCAGCGGAATTCTAAGCAAATCTTGTCTGCTAAATGAACTACAGTAGAGTAGCCCACAGCCATTTGGCATGGCCAGATCAGGACCTAACATGAGGACAACTCAGAGTATGTTGTTCTGTCCTTCTGAAATAGACTACATTTTCTTCATATCATGCTTCTTAGACCTGTCTAAAATAAATAATGGATTTATTGTGAAGATGTAGGCTATATTAAATGGATTTATTAGACTTTTTCGAAGGTCTGCATCAGTGGCTATGTGTGGAAGCCAGGAGATGCTAAATGTGTTTATGGTCATTAACGGTAAATTACCCCGAGTCCGACAGTTATATTCAAATGGTTGTAAAGATGGGGAGCGGTCTGTCCGTAATAAAGAGAAGCTCTGCTTTTTTGACATCACACTCCACAAAGCAATTCCTGCAGGCTCTAGTTTTGTTTTATCTTGATTATTGTCCAGTCATGTGGTCAACTGCTGCAAAGAAAGACCTAGTTAAGCTGCAGCTGGCCCAGAACAGAGTCGCAAATCTTGCTCTTAATTGTAATCAGGGGCTAATATTAATTCTATGCATGCCAGTCTCTCTTGGCTAAGAGTTGAGGAAAGACTAGAAAGAAACATTTATGTGTTGGAAATTCCATAATTGTTTGCATAATCAACTTAATTACAGCTCTGACACACACACTTACCCCACCAGACATGCCACCAGGGGTCTTTTCAAAGTCCCCTGGTCCAGAACAAATTCAAAGAAACGTACATTATACAGAGTCATGAGTGTATGGATCTCCCTTCAATCTTATATTGCGCAAGTGAAGAGCAAACCTGGTTTAAAAAAAACAAATAAAGCACCACCCAACGGCACAACGCCGCCCCCCATGTGACCTACTTGTTGTGTGTATGTACTGACATGTAAGTGTAACTGATAGATGCACACACAAATATACACACTACATGTTCATGTTTTTAAATGTATGTAAATTGTGTATTTTGTCTGTAATGTATGTTTAGTTATGTATCGGACCTCAGACCACCTATCGCCATTTCATCATGAATTAAAAAAGATTGTGACACACATGTAAAAAGTATGTCAAACATCCTTTCCAGAGAAATCCTAGATACCAAAAATATTTTTGGGCTATCCTGGTGTGGAATCGCCCTTTAGCCTGGTGATTTCAACTATTTGCCAATGCTATTTTCTGATGGTCAGATTTCAACAAATATTTTAATCTACTGCATAAAAAAACTATATTTTACAGCAACGAACCTATTTCCTGTTTTTCTCCATCCCTTCTGAGTCCTTATGCAGCTCAGGTATTTGTCATAAATACATAACCCAATGAAAAAACCCAGCTCTAATAAAATGGCCCACCCTCTTTCCCCTTGGAGTTACGTGCTTTAATTGCTGTCTCTTTGCATGCACTGTAAAATATTAATTTACTGGGGCTAATGGAGCTTGGAGGCAGAAACATAATATAAACGGCTGGCAATTCGGAGCACTAGGTGCTTCTGACCATACATCTCCCTCTCTCTCACTGCCTCTGTGCTCTACTGTATCAAGCTTACCTGTTTCTACCACGAGGCTGATGCGTCTACTGTGCAGGCATTCAGGGGATGGGAGAGGAAAGCAGAGGAATAGGGGGCAGAGCAAAAGGCCACCATCATCACACTACTGCCCCCTAATGTCTGAGGGAGGCTGGGCAGTCCAGCGGGCATTACTAAGGGGGGAAGGTGGAAAGCTTTGTGTTTAAACTGCCTCCAGCCAAGTCTAGGTTGTTTGATTAAAAGTTACGCTGGATTGAAATAATCTCTTTATTTTATTTATTGTTGACATCAATGGTAGTTTCTTGAGGTTTGTTGTGTGTTTTTACAATTGATAAGAACAGAGCCTATGGTTTATGTGAAAACCTATAGCACCTTGAATCCAGAAAGTCTGACAAAATAATACCCAGTAATTAGTTAATGGTGGCATCTGTGCCCTAGGCCTATCCTACTGACCTAATAAACATTCCTTATTACTAGACCTAACCTCCTCTTGCTCTTACTTTCAGACAAACATTGTTCTATACATCTACACCATAAGAGTCTTCCAAGTTATAACCTAGTGATTAGAATACAATTATTGATTTGGCAGTTAATAGATGATTGAAGTAATTCAAAAGAGTTTTGGATTATACAAATCTAGTTTATGTTGTACTCTTCTGTCAAGTACTAAAGGTCCAATGCAGCTGTTTTTATCTCAATATCAAATCATTTCTATGATTGTTTTCCATTAAAATGTTCAAAAATATACAAAAAATAGCTTCTTATCTAAATGCAATTTCTCAAGGAATTTTGCTTGGACTAATTGGAGGTGTAACGATTGTCGTCGGGAGAAGGAGAAGAGGACCAAAGAGCAGCGTGGTACGTATTCATAATGATTTTAATAAAGATGAATACTGGAAACAAAAACAACAAACCGACAAACAAACAATTCTGCAAGATGCAACAAAAACACTAAACAGAAAATAACTATCCACCCCCATAGTGGGAAAACAGGCTGCCTAAGTATGGTTCTCACTCAGCTGCCTCTGATTGGGAACCATACCAGGCCAAACACATAGAAATAGAAAATATAGAACACAAAACATAGAATGCCCACCCCAACTCACTCCCTGACCAAACTAAAATAGAGACATAATCAAGGAACTAAGGTCAGGACGTGACAGGAGGAGCCTAATGGGAGGGATGTGTACTGTAACCTGAACACCAAGGATGGTGGGGTTTGAAATAATTTCACTATTTGAACAGTATATATATATCTCAATATTCGAAATACAAGCGGTTTTTTTTTTTTACATACGTTTTTAACCTGAGCACTGCTGCGCGAGAGGCTGGAGCTTTATTGCTGCAGCTGCTGAGAGGTGTGTGATCAGATGGGAGAGAGCAGACAGAGGGAGAGAGAGAAGCAGCCAAGGCAACCTAGCTACAGCCAAGACTAGCTAATCATCCCATATAACAGTGCCTGTCATAACTGGAGTAGCCTGGAGAAGCTATCTAGCTATGTCTAGCTAGGATAATTAGGGCCACATGCTGCGCTTTTCCCTCAACTACCGGTTTGTTGCTCGTTGAAGACTACTCCTTCTCATCTTGTTAACGTTCAATTCTGTAATTTCATTACGTCTTGCATTGCAATAGTGAACTTCCACTCCACTTGCTACACATTAAGCCTCTGTGCCGCTTTGATTGGCCAACATAAACAACAAGCTAAACACCTGAAGGCTACCGCTACCAGTCTTTTTATGTGGCGCACATCATCAAAACTATATTTTGTTTGTTTTATTAAATTAATCATTTGAAATGTCATGGTATATCCTTGTATGTAACAATGTCAGATGGATAATTTAATTGAAATTAGAAAAACAGATCTACACTCGGTCTGTTGTTTTTATGAAATGGTTTTCATTCAATCATTTTTAATCATGCCAACAACATCTTTAACCATTGGAAGTTCTGATAACTAAGGATTCCGAGATGCGGTTAGCTTTATCGGCTGGGACCGCAAGTTTGAGGCCCAGATTCCTGCAAAAAAAACACAATAGTTAGTGGTTAGCTATCATGTCAACAGAGCAAGATAACGCTAGCAGTACTAGAGTCAAAACACCAGTGTTATTTGTGTCTACTGTACGTCTGGGATCAAATGCGCTAGATGATATCAAATCAAATCAGATTTAATTGGTCACATACACATGGTTGTTAGCAGATGTTGACACGAGTGTAGCAAAATGCTTGTGCTTTTAGTTCCGACAGTGTAGTAATATCTTACAAGAAATCTAACAAATTCACAACCCCTACCTTATACACACAAATGTAGAGGGATGGAAAAATAATATGTACATTTAAATATATGGATGAGCGATGGCCGTGCGGCATAGGCAAGATGCAATAGATGGTATGAAATACAGTATATACATATGAGATGAGTAACGTAGGATATGTAAACATTATTAAAGTGGCATTATTTAAAGTGACTAGTGATCCATTTATTAAAGTGGCCAGTGATTTGGGTCTGTATGTTGGCAGCAGCCTCTGTGTTAGTGATGGATGTTTAACAGTCTGATGGCTTTGGAATAGAAGCTGTTTTTCAGTCTTTCGGTCCCAGCTTTGATGCACCTGTACTGACCTCGCCTTCTGGATGATAGCGGGGTGAACAGGCAGTGGCTCGGGTGGTTGTTGTCTTTGAAGATCTTTTTGGCCTTCCTGTGACATCGGGTGCTGTAGGTGTCCTGGAAGGCAGGTAGTTTGTCCCCGGTGATGCGTTGTACCCTCTGGAGAGCCTTGTGGGTGAGGGCAGTGCAGTTGTCGTACCAGGCGGTGATACAGCCCGACAGGATGCTCTTGATTGTGCATCTGTAAAAGTTTGTGAGGGTTTTAGCTGACAAGCCACATTTGTTGTGACTTCTGTTGTTGCGCCTTCTTCACCATGTTGACTGTGTGGGTGGACCATTTCAGTTTGTTCATGATGTGTATGCCGAGGAACTTAAACCTTTCCACCTTTTCTACTACTGTCCCGTTGATGTGGATGGGGGGTGCTCCCCCAGCTGTTTTCTGAAGTCCACGATCATCTCCTTTGTTTTGTTGATGTTGAGTGAGAGGCTGTTTTCCTGACACCACACTCCGAGTGCCCTCACCTCCTCCCTGTAGGCTGTCTCACCGTTGTTGGTAATCAAGCCCACTATTGTTGTGTCATCTGCAAACTTGATGATTGAGTTGGAGGCGTGCATGGCCAAGCAGTCATGGGTGAACAAGGAGTACAGGAGAGGGCTGAGCATGCACCCTTGTGGGGCCTCAGTAATGTGGATCAGCGAAGTCGAGATGTTGTTTTCTATCTTCACCACCTGGGTGCGGCCCATCATAAAGTCCAGGACCCAATTGCACAGGGCTGGGCTGTGACTGTACTGACCTGCAGTACTGACCTGCAGTACTGACCTGCTCCAATCCGCTGGACAGATGGTGAGCTCAACTTTGCGGCTAGTGGGAGATTGGACAATAGCAAGGCGAAGGAGGTTGGGTGGGAGGCAGTTTGGTTCGCCTCCATATATCCTAGAAGATAAGACCCAGCTATTAAACAGCTATGCCACACTGGAGGTGGAGATACCGATCCCGGGAGTCAGCTCTGATCCTGGGTGTACACCAACAGCCAGCAGCCGTCCAGGGGCTTCCTCCACAGCTGAGCCGGTCACTGACCAAAGGAAACAAGGTCTTAGGCCCTCCATCTACCCGAGGATTCCAGACGCCATCCGCTGCTGCTGGTGAGTCAGGCTGGCATGAGTCGAAGCACACCTTCTCCCCCCTGCCCGAGGCAGGCCTGTTCGGTTCCTCCTCTTCCTTCCCCATCAGATTCCATCACAACCATTATTGTCATGGGCAGGTAGATGATGAGAGATTTTGGCCTGCCTTTGGTCTGTGGACAGGTCCACTCTCAACCAGGTGCCCGTGTCCATGACATCAACTTCCTCCTGCCCACAGTTCTAACCAACTTCTCTAATATTGGCACCATTGTCACTCACATTGGATTTAACAACATTCACTTTCTGAGGAACTGAAGAAGGACTACAACATTCTCTTGAACACCCTTGTTTGCACAGGGAAGAGAACAGTCATCTCTGGCCCCCTGCCGTGCCAAAGAAGGGTTTCGTAACGTTACAGCCGCCTTGCTGCGCTAAACGAGTTCCTAAAGAAACAATGCAAAGACAGGAATGTCTCCTTTTGTGACAATTTTGACTTGGAGTGGGAGCAATCAACACTCTTCAAAAAAGAGATGGGATTCACCCTAACTGCAGGGGTTCCAGGATTATCTCCATCAACATAGTGAACTACTTAAGAGACTGTTTGGTAGCGTTCCAGTCCTCCCTGTCATAATAAGCAACAGAGGACATGGAAATCGTATGATATCCCTGAGAAATAGAAGTGCAGTAAATGTAAGTAACCTAATGAATGTTACTTTAACTGTTAGCTCTGAGGATAATGTCTGCAATAATCACACGCAGATAGAATTGAATTCCACAGTTTGCACTGGAGCAGTCTGCTTTATGAAGAAGCCCATTGTGGGCAGCCCATTCAGTACCATTGACTCAAATGTAAATGTCACTGAGAATAGTACTAACAACAAGGAAGAACCCAGAAAATGACAAAAAATAGCCCAAATTATCATCATATGTAGCCTGAGAAACAAGGTTCATGAAATTGACAACTTATTACCGTCAGAAAACATTAAATATTCTGGCCATCTCTGAAACACACTTAGATCATTCCTTTGATGATGCAGTAGTAGCTATACATGGTTATAGAATATATAGGACAGATAAAAATGCAAATGGAGGAGGTGTTGCCATGTACAGTATGTCCAGAGTCATATTCCTGTTAGGCTGAGAGAGGATCTCATGTCAGATGATGTGGAAGTAATATGGTTACAGGTTCATCTGCCTCACCTAAAGCCTATTCTCATAGGAAGTTGCTATAGATCAAGTGCTAAAAGACAGTATTTGGACCATATGTGTGAAATGTTGGAAAATGTATGTGACATCAACAGAGAAGTATATTTTCTAGGTGACCTAAATATTGACTGGTAGTCACCAACCTGCCCACTCATAAAGAAGCTCCAAGCTGTAACCAGCGCCTGCAATCTGGATGAAGTCAACATACTGTACCAGGGTAATTACGGAATCAGTAGGCTATTAAACAGACACTTAAACGGGCAACAGTAGCAAGCTCTGTCTTATTTCTGTACATATATATGGATGATTTACAGTTCAAGTTAAAACTCGTTTTTCAACCACTCCACAAATTTCTTGTTAACAAACTATAGTTTTGGCAAGTCGGTTAGGACATCTACTTTGCATGTCACAAGTAATTTTTCCAACAATTGTTTACAGAAAGATTATTTCACTTATATTTCAGTATCACAATTCCAGTGTGTCAGAAGTTTACATACACTAAGTTGACTGTGCCTTTAAACAGCTTGGAATATTCCAGAAAATTATGTCATGCCTTTAGAAGCTTATGATAAGCTAATTCACAAAATTTGAGTCAATTGGAGGTGTACCTGTGGATGTATTTCAAGGCCTACCTTCAAACTCAGTGCCTCTTTGCTTGACATCATGGGAAAATCAAAAGAAATAAGCCACAAGACCTCCACAAGTCTGGTTCATCCTTGGAAGCAATTTCCAAACACCTGAAGGTACCACGTTCATCTGTACAAACAATAGTACGCAA
The DNA here is from genome assembly GCF_002021735.2 of Oncorhynchus kisutch. Lineage (NCBI taxonomy): Eukaryota > Metazoa > Chordata > Actinopteri > Salmoniformes > Salmonidae > Oncorhynchus > Oncorhynchus kisutch. Next base: position 45,678,516 of record NC_034177.2, read on the forward strand.
GTAAAAACACCATGGGACCACGCAGCCGTCATACCGCTCAGGAAGGAGACTCGTTCTGTCTCCTAGAGATGAACGTACTTTGGTGCAAAAAGTGCAAATCAATCACAGAACAACAGCAAAGGGCCTTGTGAAGAAGCTGGAGGAAACAGGTACAAAATTATCTATATCCACAGTAAAACAAGTCCTCTATCAACATAACTTGAAAGGTCGCTCAGCAAAGAAGAAGCCACTGCTCCAAAACCGCCATAAAAAAGCCGGTTTGCAATATTGAAGACATCAAAACTATCAAATAACACATGGAATCATGTAGCAACCAAAAAAGTGTTAAACAAATCCAAATATGTTACAGTATATTTGAGATTCTTCAAAGTAGCCACCCTTTGCCTTGATGACAGCTTTGCACACTCTTGGCATTCTCTCAGCCAGCTTCATGAGGTAGTCACCTGGAATGGATTTAAATTAACAGGTGTGCTTCGTTAAAAGTTAATTTGTGGAATTTATTTTCTTCTTAATGCGTTTGAGTCAATCAGTTGTGTTGTGACAAGGTAGGCGTGGTATACAGAAAATAGCCCTATTTGGTAAAATAGAAGGTCCATATTATGGCAAGAACAGCTCAAATAAGCAAAGAGAAATGACAGTCCATCATTACTTTAAGATATGGTCAGTCAATCTGGAACATTTCAAGAACTTTGAAAGTGCAGTCACAAAAACCATCAAGCACTATGATGAAACTGGCTCTCATGAGGACCACTACAGGAAAGGAGGACCCATAGTTACCTCTGCTGCAGTGGATAGTTCATTCGAGTTAACTGCACCTCAGATTTCAGCCCAAATAAATGCTTCAGAGTTCAAGTAACAGACACATCTCAACATCAACTGTTCAGAGGAGACTGTGTGAATCAGGCCTTAGTGGTCGAATTGCTGCAAAGAAACCACTACAAAAGGAGACCAATAAGAAGAGACTTGCTTGGACCAAGAAACACGAGTAATGGACATTAGACCGGTGGAAATCTGTCCTTTGGTCTGGAGTCCAAATTTCAGTCTTTTGGTTCCATCCGCCATGTCTTTGTGAGACACATAGTTAATGAACGGATGATCTCTGCATATGTGGTTCCCACCATGAAGCATGGAGAAGGTATATGTACATGTAGATAGAGTTATTAAAGTGACCATGCATAGATAAAAACAGAGTTGCAGCCGTGTAAAAGGGGGAGGGGGCAATGCAAATAGTATGGGTAGTCATTTGATTAGATATTCAGGGGTCTTATGGCTTGGGGGTAGAAGCTGTTCAGAAGCCTCTTGGACCTAGACTTGGCACTACGGTACCGCTTGCCATGCGGTAGCAGAGAGAACAGTCTATAACTAGGGTGGCTGGAGTCTTTGACCATTTGTAGGAACTTCCTCTGATATCGCCTGGTATAGAAGTCCTGGATGGCAGGAAGCTTGGCCCCAGTGATGTACTGGGTCATACGCACTACCCTTTGTTAGTGCCTTGCGGTCAGAGGCCGAGCAGTTGCCATACCAGGCAGTGATGCAACGAGTCAGGATGCTCTCGATGGTGCAGCTGTAAAACCTTTTGAGGATCTGAGGACCCATGCCAAATCTTTTCTGTCTCCTGTGGGGGAATCGGTTTTGTCGTGCCCTCTTCACGACTGTCTTGGAGTGCTTGGACCATGTTAGTTTGTTGGTGATGTGGAGCTCTCAACCTGCTCCACCCGGTCGATGAGAAAGGTTGGTGTGCTCGGTCCTCCTTTTCCTGTAGTCCACAATAATTCTCCTTTGTCTTCATCACTTTGAGGGAGAGGTTGGTGTTCTGACAGCACACGGCCAGGTCTCTGACCTCCTCCCTATAGGCTGTCTCGTCATTGATCAGGCCTACCACTGTTGTGTAATCAGCAAACTTAATGATGGTGTTGGAGTCGTGCCTTGCCATGCAGTCATGAGTGAACAGGGAGTACAGGAGGGGACTGAGCACACACCCCTGAGGGACCCCCATATTGAGGATCAGCGTGGCAATGTGTTGTTACCTACCCTCACCACCTGGGGGCGGCCCGTCAGGAAGTCCAGGATCCAATTGCAGAGTGAGGTGTTTAGTCCCAGGGTCCTAAGCTTAGTGATGAGCTTTGAGGGCACTATGGTGTTGAATGCTGAGCTGTAGTCAATGAATAGCATTCTCACATAGGTGTTCCTTTTGTCCAGGTGGGAAAGGGCAGTGTGGAATGCAATAGAGATTGCATCATCTATGGATCTGTTCGGCCGGTATGCAAATTGGAGTGGGTCTAGGGTTTCTGGGATAATGGTGTTGAGGTGAGCCATGACCATACTTTCAACGCACTTCATTCACTAAATGGCTACAGGCGTGAGTGCTACAAGTCGGTAGCCATTTAGGCACGTTACCTTAGTGTTCTTGGGCACAGGCACTATGGTGGTCTGCATGCAACATGTTGGTATTACAGACTCAGACAGGGAGAGGTTGAAAATGTCAGTGAAGACACTTGCCAGTTGGTCAGCGCAAGCTCAGAATATACGTCTTGGTAATCTGCCCTGCGGCCTTGTGAATGTTGATCTGTTTAAAGGTCTTACTGACATCGGCTGCTGAGAGCGTGATCACACAGTCGTCCAGAACAACTGACACTCTCATGTATATTTCAGTGTTACTTGCCTCAAAGCGAGCATAGAATTTAGCCTGTCTGGTAGGTTTGTATCACTGGGCAGCTCTCGGAAATAGTTTGCAAGCCCTGCCACATCCAACAAGCGTCGGAGCCGGTGTAGTAAGAGCTTAGTCCTGTATTGATGCTTTGTATGTTTTATGGTTCGTCAGAGGGCATAGCGGGATTTCTTATAAGCCTCTGGGTTAAAGTCCCACTCCTTGAAAGCGGCAGCTCTACCCTTTAGCTCAGTGCGGATGTTGCCTGTAATCAATGGCTTCTGGTTGGGGTATGTACGTACCGTCATAGTGGGGATGACATCATCGATGCACTTATTGATGAAGCCAGTGACAGATGTGGTGTACTCAATGGATGTGGTGTACCCATCGGAAGAATCCAGGAACAAATTCCAGTCTGTGATATCAAAACAGTCCTGTAGCTTAGCATCTGCTTCATCTGACCACTTTTTTATTGACCGAGTCCCTGGTGCTTCCTGTCTTCATTTTTGTGTGTAAGCAGGAATCAAGATACAATTATGGTCAGATTTGCCAAATGGTGGTCGAGGGAGAGTTTGTACGCGTCTCTGTGTGTGGAGTAAAGGTGTTCTGGATTATTTTTCCCTCTGGTTGCACATTTCACATGCTGGTGAAAATTTGGTAAAACGGATTTAAGTTTTCCTGCGTTAAAGTCCCCGGCCACTAGGAGCACCGCCTCTGGATGAGCATTTTCCTGTTTGCTTACTGTGGTATACAGCTCATTGAGTGCGGTCTTAGTGCCAGCATCGGTCTGTGGTGGTATGTAGACATCTATGAAAAATACAGATAAAAACTCTTGACTAGTCACTGTTCTGATGGCCAGAAGTTATTTTCGGTCATAAGAGACGGTAGCAGCAACATTATGCACGAAATAAGGAAAAAAAAAAGTTACAAGCAATGAAAAGAAAAACTAGCAAAATAACACAGTTGGTTAGGAGCACGTAAAACGTCCTCTCCGGTGCCATTCTGCTTAAAGCTAGTACGCTACTAGCAAGGCTGGTGTATTTACACTACACTAGCACCCTATTGTGTTGGTTTGCACAAAAACAGTGTGGGAAGCCAGAAGTTAAATAACATTCCATTTCAACGTACTGTGCCGGTGGGCTGGATGGTTGGTCATTAAAATGGGGGGGGGGGGGGGGGGGAATTGAGACAAAATATCCAAAGGAACCTATTATTACACACAGTTTCCAAACTTGGGTCTGTTGTCGACCCATTTCCTCTCTGCTTACCTCATGTCAAAATAAAAGTACCCCACAAGTTATTCCTTTTTTGTCCACATATGGCGAACGTGCAAGACTTTTATTTTGATTTTGAAGGTAAGCAGATTCCCCCATTTTAATGACCAACCGTCCTGCCCACTGGCACAGAAAGTTGAAATTGAATTTAGTTTTTGTGCAATAGAAAGCAATGCTGTAGTGTAAATACACTAAAGTAGTACACTAGTGTTGCAAATAGCAGCTAGACTGACAACTGAAGACATATCTTGACACTCCCAGACATCATGACCTATTCATTTGTCTGATGGCGCTTTAACATATCCCCTTATGATCCGGATTATGCAATGTTTGGTACCCTGATCCTCTCTATAAAACGTGTGAAAATCGCAAACAAACCCTGGCTGAAACAAATCCTGGAACTGTTTGAGTTGTGGGTACAAGGTCCAGGACCAGAGTGGCAGGTATTGTGACGCCACAGCGTGAGTCACATGGAACTTTTTTGCCCGTTGTAAACAAGCTAGTTCGTTAACATGTAGAATGTTTGTGGGTCTTACTAATTGCACTTTTTATTTTCAGGTCTTGTGAAAGCAAAACATACTCTGTAAAATTCTCACAAATGCTCCAGGGAACTGAATCAGCCTACCGAATCTCATATGTGAAAATGCACTTTGACAAAAGTATTTCTATGGTTTTGATATCATTTAATGACTTTTCCCACTAAATTCTGATGCAAACAAGAGTGGGAGAAGTTGTCTGTGCAACAGAAGTCACAGCAACAGTGCGCACACATGTAGAGAGGCACAATGGGGGGGGTGGGGGGGGGGGGAGAGCCGGAAAACGTTCATGTCGGGACCTAGGTTGTGCCACAGCAAGGCAAATTGGTGCTATGATGTCACGACAACTTAATCTAGCAACAAATCAAGGAGCCAAGTGATTTTTTTTCTGCCAACACTGGGAAACAGTCTACGACTAATGAACACACCCTATGCTGCACCAGTGGGTCAATGTTGTCTTGATTTGCACAGATGACCCAGAATAAAAACCCAGTCGTTACACATATGATGTTTAGTAGAAAGGGTGTGCTTATATACATACATACATGGTATTTCTAGAAATACTAGCAAGGGGCTAATGTTGCAACAGTGATGTTATAATAAGCTACTGTCTCTCTCAATTTCTCACTCAATTCCTGGAACCTCTTTGGACATGGTTCATCAAGATGCAAATAAACCTAACTGCAGTTTATTCATCTGTACAACTGACACAGTAAAGCTAAAGAGCTTAGACATACAAATAAAGCCAGTCTGGTACTTATGTTAAAGATCTTGTAGCCCATCCGATGGCGTGGGTATAATTTGTCACGTATGAATGACAGCTACCATCTCGCAGTAGCTAGCTAGCCACAATTAGGCTAACAACGTCCACGTGTTCGTCGCAGGCTAACCAAGTCATACATTAGTTTTCTTAAACATGACACCAGAATATGAATTTGTTAAACTGCGTGGGATATCGTACTTGAAAAAAAAATGGTTTACGCAAAAGCACTGAAATGTAGCAAGCTGAAACTAGCACATCACACAAATATTTGGCACGTTTCAGTTCCAGCTGTGTCACATGATGCCCCGATGTCAGCACGTGCATCCGTTTTCACAGCACCGCGGAAACATGTCTTATGTGATATAATATGATATATTATAAATATAGAAACGGAATATAATATTTGTACACCTACTAATTTATCATCCGTTTTAGCCATTCACTGTAAGAGAACGGGATATTTCCTTTTTCTACCCGAATAGTAAATACTGTAACACAGACGTAAGAACTCGAATGAGAGGATCTCCATGGAAACTAGTAACAAAGCAGGGCACAAGCCAAGCAAGTCTGGGATAAAAAACAACAACTTCCATCTTCGGGTTATCATCTTTCCATTGTGTTGTAAACGTTTCGAAAATCAGGAATTACTTTGCATGCAATTTAAGTGCATGTCTCTGCAAATGGCATTTGTTTTGAGTACGAGGCATATGCAAAGAAGTGGGCATGCTCATGTTTCATTCAACAGGGAAATATTCCCTTGTCTCTCGCTCTCTCTCTCTCTCACTCCTTTTCAAAATATCTTTCCTAGTATGCGGTGCCCTTTCTGTCCCAAGGAAATATCAGTTCTAATTTATTGTAACATGTGGATTCCAAAAGGTTTTAAATATAAGCCATTACCTTAAAAACACCACAATGTGGATCCTGAACTGGAATTTTATCAGTGGGTTTAGGCGTTTTGCCATGGCCCCAGGTGTTATTTATCAACTTCCACAAGAAACATAAGCCATAAAATGTTTCTTCATTTTATAGTCCTAGTTAAAGTCTTTTTCATCAATAACGTTAATTATTTTTTAAAAGATTTTCTTTCCACCCTGCTAGTTTGTTGTAATTCTCCATTTAAGAAAACAACCCCACATGCAGGAAGTGTAATCATTTATTTGGTGGGAAAACTATGGTGCAAAGCGAAATAAATATCAACACTCAGTTTGATCTGTTTGTCCATGTTTCATGTTGTTAGTCCCACTCATAAATGTCCACCTTGTTCGTCTAAATTATAGATACATTTTTTTGCATTTAAAAATAAACGTATTTTCTTTATAATATAATATTTTTAACGGAGAAGTTAAAATCATGTTCAAATGTTCACCATTATGCTAGCTCAATCTTGCTCACTCATAGCGCTATGGCTAATTTAGACTCAAAATGTCCACCCTGTTAGGTTCCACCATGTTAGGATTATGCTCCTAATGAACTGGAAAATTCACCCAAAAAATGTTTAAGCTTGATCAATAGGTTTTTCTGAAAGTCAAACATGTCCCTTTTCATGTTCCTTTTCAAATAAAAATCTATTTTTTCCACCAGAAAAGGTCCAACTGGTATCACATGGTAGGAATTACCTTTTTTTTTAGGCCACACATTTTTTTGATATCCAGGCTTTCAATAGAATAGGAAATTCCTTCCTGCCCACCCCCTTCAAGCTCTCAAAATGTGCATGAGCTGTTTTTGTCAACACAAATATGGAGTGTGTAAATCCTCAAATCAAGGATTGAATTGAGCCTTTACAGCTAATACAAAATGTAATAGATAATAGCTGAATTGATTGGAATGTACATTTATTTAATCTAAATAACCAACTAGGTTTTATCAAATAAGACTTGACATGCAAGAGGGTTGGCCTGCATCATCTCAGCCCAGACGTATTTTCTATATCAGATGAAGAAAATACACATTGTACTGTATATTTGATTAAATATTATTTGTTATAAGACACCAATCACTTATTCTGAAATTTAGGCTAATGCAAACCATGACAATCCTATTGCATTTTACAGAAAAGCTGTAATTTGTTAATTGAGTTGGGAATACAGTAACCGGAAATATTTTAAGGTGATATAGAGGGCAAAAAAATCCTACACACACCTTCAGCTCATCTCTTGTAGCTCATTAACAAAAGGCTTTAATTAGCACTGTGATAGATAGATAACTCATGTAGCAGACAAGTGGCATATTGTTTGCCTTTAATTATTTCCTCATTTTGGGTGAATTACAGAGCAATTAGAAATGTGACAAAATATTCTCCTCACATTGCATGCCATCCATAGGGATGTGGGGCAAAAATGGGTCATCCTGAGAATGGGCACTGTTAACATCCTCCATATAAGCATTGTAGGCACCTGTAACGGTGTTCTTCGTTTGTAGAAAGAGAGTCGGACCGAAATGCAGCGTGGTGGTTACTCTCTTTAATGAAGAAAGAAGAAAAGTGACGATACATGAAATAACTAATAAATACAAAACAACAAACGGAACGTGAAACCTAATTACAGCCTATCTGGTGAAACTACACAGAGACAGGAACAATCACCCACGAAAGACAAAGCGAAACTCAGGCTACCTAAATACGGTTCCCAATCAGAGGCAACGAGAATCACCTGACTCCAGATTGAGAACCGCCTCAGGCAGTCAAGCCTAACTAGACACACCCCTAAACATAGCAATCCCAAATCCTATAAAACCCCAATACGAAACCAAACACATAAACCCATGTCACACCCTGGCCTGACCAAAATATATAACGAAGACACAAAACACTATGACCAAGGCGTGACAGCACCTTTCTATAGCTATTTTCTATGTGTTTTTAGCATAGACATTTGAGACACTGTAACACTTGTATTATTGCTAGTTTAGAATCACAATGTATTGGACTATTCATCCACCTTTATAAATACTTTTTTTTTAGTGGTGAAGCTACTAGGCCGAACTCTCAAGATCTGTTTGTTTTAATAGCACAGAGTTGTCATGATAGTATGCAAACAGACACATCACATGTATGATTGCATACTACTTGCCCCTGACTATTGAAGAAACCTGGCACGTCCAAATGTAAACTGAAATGATTAGAGTTGGAGTAGCCTACGTTTCAAAATGTAGAGAAACTCAAATATGGCATAACCTTTCAATGGCATAACCTTTTTTGTACTTTTGTATTTGTATTTAGTTATCCAGATTAACTGCTGCCCAGGCAGCTATTTTACTATTTAGACCTCTTACCTTTTTCCACATTTTGTTACGCTACAGCCTTATTCTAAAATTCATAAAAACAGCTTTCTAGAACTTGATTGGGGTCCACATGTGGTAAATTCAATTGGTTGGACATGATTTGGAAAGACACACACCTGTCTATATAAGGTCACACAGTTGACAGTGCATGTAAGAGCAAAAACCAAGCCATGTGGTCGAAGGAATTCTCTGTAGCGCTCAGAGACAGGATTGTGTCGAGGCACAGATCTGGGGAAGGGTACCAAAACAATTCTGAAGCATCGGAGGTTCCCAAGAACACAGTGGCCTCCATCATTCTTAAATGGAAGAAGTTTGGAGCCAACCAAAACTCTTCCTAGAGCTGGATGCCCGGCCACACTGAGCAATTGGGGGAGAAGGGCCTTGGTCAGGGAGGTGACCAAGAACCCGATGGTCACTCTGATAGAGCTCCAGAATGCCTCTGTGGAGAAAACTTTGCAGAAGGACAACCATTTCTGCAGCACTCCTCTTATCAGGCCTCTATGTTAGAGTGGCCAGATGGAAGCCACTCCTCTGTTAAAGGCACATGACAGCCCGCTTGGAGTTTTCCAAAAGGCACCTAAAGAACTCTCAGACCATGAGAAACAAGTTTCTATGGTCTGATGAAACCAAGATTGAACTCTTTGGCCTGAATGCCAAGTGTCAAGTCTGGAGGAAATCTGGCATCCCTATCGTGAAGCATGGTGGTGTCAGCATCGTGTTGTGGGGATGTTCTTTAGCGGCAGGGACTGGGAGACTAGTCAGGATCGAGGGAAAGATGAACGGAGCAAAGTACAGAGAGATCCTTGATGAAAACCTGCTCCAGAGAGCTCAGACTGGGGCCAAGGTTCACCTTCCATCAGAACAACGACCCTAAGCACACAGCCAAGACAATGCAGGAGTTGCTTCGGGACAAGTATCTGAATGTCCTTGAGTGGCCCAGCCAGAACCCGGACTTGAACCCGATTGAATATCTCTGGAGAGACCTGAAAATAGCGGTGCAGCGGCGCTCCCATCCAACCTGACAGAGCTTGAGAGGATCTGCAGTGAAGAACTCCATAGAAAGGCCAAAACCTAGGAAGAAACCTAGAGAGGAACCAGGCTATGTGGGGTGGCCAGTCCTCTTCTGGCTGTGCCGGGTGGAGATTATAACAGAACATGGCCAAGATGTTCAAATGTTCATAAATGACCAGCATGGTCGTATAATAATAAGGCAGAACAGTTGAAACTGGAGCAGCAGCACGGTCAGATGGACTGGGGACAGCAAGGAGTCATCATGTCAGGTAGTCCTGGGGCATGGTACTAGGGCTCAGGTCCTCCGAGAGAGAGAAAGAATGAGAGAATTAGAGAGAGCATATGTGGGGTGGCCAGTCCTCTTCTGGCTGTGCCGGGTGGAGATTTTAACAGAACATGGCCAAGATGTTCAAATGTTCATAAATGACCAGCATGGTCGAATAATAATAAGGCAGAACAGTTGAAACTGGAGCAGCAGCACGGCCAGGTGGACTGGGGACAGCAAGGAGTCATCATGTCAGGTAGTCCTGGGGCATGGTCCTAGGGCTCAGGTCCTCCGAGAGAGAGAAAGAAAGAGAGAAGGAGAGAATTAGAGAACGCACACTTAGATTCACACAGGACACCGAATAGGACAGGAGAAGTACTCCAGATATAACAAACTGGCCCTAGCCCCCCGACACATAAACTACTGCAGCATAAATACTGGAGGCTGAGACAGGAGGGGTCAGGAGACACTGTGGCCCCATCCGAGGACAGGGATATAACAGGAAGGATATAACCCCACCCACTTTGCCAAAGCACAGCCCCCACACCACTAGAGGGATATCTTCAACCACCAACTTACCATCCTGAGACAAGGCTGAGTATAGCCCACAAAGATCTCTGCCATGGCACAACCCAAGGGGGGGGGGGGGGGGTGCCAACCCAGACAGGATGACCACATCAGTGAATCAACCCACTCAGGTGACGTACCCCTTCCAGGGATGGCATGAGAGAGCCCCAGTAAGCCAGTGACTCAGCCCCTGTAATAGGGTTAGAGGCAGAGAATCCCAGTGGAAAGAGGGGAACCGGCCAGGCAGAGACAGCAAGGGCGGTTTCGTTGCTCCAGAGCCTTTCCGTTCACCTTCCCACTCCTGGGACAGACTACACTCAATCATATGACCCACTGAAGAGATGAGTCTTCAGTAAAGACTTAAAGGTTGAGACCGACTTTGGTTCTCTGGCATGGGTAGGCAGACCGTTCCATAAAAATGGAGCTCTATAGGAGAAAGCCCTGCCTCCAGCTCTTTGCTTAGAAATTCTAGGAACAATTAGGAGGCCTGCGTCTTGTGACCGTAGCGTACGTGTAGGTATGTACGGCAGGACCAAATCAGAGAGATAGGTAGGAGCAAGCCCATGTAATGCTTTGTAGGTTAGCAGTAAAACCTTGAAATCAGCCCTTGCTTTGACAGGAAGCCAGTGTAGAGAGGCTAGCACTGGAATAATATGATCACATTTTTTGGTTCTAGTCAGGATTCTAGCAGCCGTATTTAGCACCAACTGAAGTTTATTTAGTGCTTTATCCGGGTAGCCGGAAAGTAGAGCATTGCAGTAGTCTAACCTAGAAGTGTCAAAAGCATGGATTAATTTTTCTGCATCATTTTTGGACAGAAAGTTTCTGATTTTTGCAATGTTATGTAGATGGAAAAAAGCTGTCCTTGAAATGGTCTTGATATGTTCTTCAAAAGAGAGATCAGGGTCCAGAGTAACGCCGAGGTCCTTTACAGTTTTATTTGAGACGACTGTACAACCATTAAGATTAATTGTCAGATTCAACAGAAGATCTCTTTGTTTCTTGGGACCTAGAACAAGCATCTCTGTTTTGTCTGAGTTTAAAAGTAGAACGTTTGCAGCCATCCACTTCCTTATGTCTGAAGCACATGCTTCTAGCAAGGGCAATTTTGGGGCTTCACCATGTTTCATTGAAATGTACAGCTGTGTGTCATCCGCATAGCAGTGAAAGTTAACATTATGTTTTCGAATAACATCCCCAAGAGGTAAAATATATAGTGAAAACAATAGTGGTCCTAAAACAGAACCTTGAGGAACACCGAAATTTACAGTTGATTTGTCAGAGGACAAACCATTCACAGAGACAAACTGATATCTTTCCGACAGATAAGATCTAAACCAGGCCAGAACTTGTCCGTGTAGACCAATTTGGGTTTCCAATCTCTCCAAAAGAATATGAATGCCATCTGTTACTAGCAAATTATTGATTTCATGAACCTTGTTTCTTAAGCTACATATGTTAACGTGGGCTATTTTTAGCACTTTTCTAGGATGCTTGATTATTTTCATTGCTTTACTGGGAAGCTTAGCAGAAGTAGACATGCTCATGTTATTTATGTTAGTGCAGGGTGAGCTGCACACAGTGGACTTCCTACTAAGGCACACCACCTCAGTGCTAACAGTATAACTCTGGTTCATATGCACATGATTACTGCATACAATAGCTGTAGGATCAGCAGAGGCCTTCAGGGCAGTTAGATGGACATTATCTAGGTTATTTACATTGTGTCTTCCAACGCCCCTGGGATGATGTATATTTGCTGAAGCATTATGACAACTCAGCGACACAACAGTAGGGATTAATTGAGCTGGGCTTGGGTCTTTTATGAGTCATTGTCTCAACGCAGCCTTATAATGCTGTGAAAGGATCCAGGAACCCAAATGATTTGGGTGGATCCCATCCTCCTTTTAAAACAAGCTTTGTTTCCAGAAGGTATCGAAATTGTCAATAAATGTTACACCCACCGTTCATTTGTGACATGTTTACATCTGACTAATGATCGAAGTGATTCTGATCAGGAATTGTGCATGCTAATAGGGAAGCGTAAAGGTAAACTAATAAACCTCATTACTGTCCTTTGTGTTCTTGTCAATTTTCAGAGAGAAAACATCTGCAAGCTAAATCTTTCAGGTCTCACTGTATTCGGTTTTTAAGCCATCAACAGTAATGCTAGTTAAACTAATGCAAACTTAATGCTATAAAACTAAGTTTGTGTTTTGGAGATTCTCATAAATCTATGCTAGATTTATATTATCATACGTCTGAAATGTTTCCTTGAAAGAAACAAATACATTCCTGTAAGGACCTTATGAAAAGGTTAAACTGAAGGGGATTTCAGACACGAACCAAACTACAGGTGGGAGAGAAATCCAGTCCAAGTCCAACAGCATTAAAAATGGATGCATTCTTGAGTCATGGACACCACGGGTGATGGATATCATCCAATTTCCAGAGGCCAACTTTCAGAGAGATTTATCAGTGTGCAAATATGTTTTATGATTCAGACATCTATTCACTTATGGAATTACTGACCCATGAGTCATTGAGTCATTCAGTTGGCAATGAATATATATATATATATATATATATATATATATATATATATATATATATATATATATATATATATATATATATACATATATTTCTTCTGTTTTAATTGAAAGGATGTTTCACTTTCCGTGCCTGTATTAGTTACTGTACTGAATTGGTCATATGTTGATTATGCTGCTGGCAGGATATTTACTTGCATCTGAAACAAACAAAGTACTTATAAAGTACTGTGCATCAAAATACCTTTAATTATTTTCTTTTAAGATCAAGTTAACTTTTAACTAACATTTGAAATTAAAATCACAGGTGAGTGAATAGATGTCTGAATCATAAAATATATTAGCACACTGACAAATCTTTCTGAAAGTTGGCCTCTGGAAATTGGATGATATCCATCACCCGTGGTGTCCATGACTCAAGAATGCATCCATTTTTAATGCTGTTGGACTTGGACTGGATTTCTCTCCCACCTGTAGTTTGGTTCGTGTCTGAAATCCCCTTCAGTTTAACCTTTTCATAAGGTCCTTACAGGAATGTATTTGTTTCTTTCAAGGAAACATTTCAGACGTATGATAATATAAATCTAGCATAGATTTATGAGAATCTCCAAAACACAAACTTAGTTTTATTGCATTAAGTTTGCATTAGTTTAATTAGCATTACTGTTGATATCTTAATGAGCTATTAAAAACCAAATACAGTGAGACCTGAAAGATTTAGCTTGCAGATGTTTTTGTCTCTGAAAATTGAAGTAGTGTAGAAAGGTGTCAGTTTTACAGTACATCACACATCTTACCCGTCTCAATTTGCAGAAATTGTTGAAGCTGTGAGCGTGGCACAGCCGTGGGCTAGGTGTCTGCAAAGGTGTGCAGGGCGAACCAGAGAACTGTCAGGTGGTGCTCAATTTGACCCTCTTCCCAGAGTGAGGGAGGCAAAGCCGCTCCCTACAAACGTATTCATTTTCAGGAGCAGATGCGTAGGTTGATGGATCCTGTGAATGCCAAGACACTAATTAAATAAGGAGCAAGCCAGTCTTTGTCTGGAAAAGTACCATGAGTGGAGTTTCGCTTCAATCGTGTGAAATCATTTGAATGCAGGCTACTGATCAAATTAGAAATAGCTGTGTGATTTTGACACTGATGTGCGTGTGCCATGGCCATCGCATCACATGCTGGAATAGGCGTAGTGAAAAGGGTAGTCGTTGTTTCTTAAGGGCATGACACAGCAGGAGACAAAGTAAAACATTTGAAAAATAGGTTTATTAAATAATAAGTTAACACAATTAATGTCAGCAAAATATTTAGAAAAGACTGGCAAAAACAAATGAAAGACTGAACATAAAGTAAAAGAAGAGGCCTAAGCAGGTATTCCTGCCAAAAGAGTCTACCCTGCTCTAACCAGCCTTCCTATCACAAATCCAACACTGGCAAATGCTTGGCGGTAATTCCACAAAGGTACTGTATATATAGAACCTCCCCCACGGACTCACCTCTAATTGGAGCATATCAAATGTGGCCCTCAATTTGGCCCAACACGCTAACTCGACAATACAGCTAGCTAGATAACAAAAAAATGGTGGTGTAGAATTAACGGTAAGGCTTCGGAAAATGAGGAGCAGCAATAAAAGGCGTGTTGAATTATGAGCAGGCTGAAAGTAAGTAATGGAAGTTTTATACATCATTCCTCATATACATGTAGCAATTCAAAACACTCTATGTGCAAATGTTACGTTGATAGATCGAAGAGAAGTGAAGTTATTAGGATTTATTTGAGGGGTTTATTTTCTCTCTAATCTTTTGATGTATTGCTTGGTTTTTCCTCAAACTGACCGAAGACAGACATGATTAACATACCTGCTGAGGTTGGAGTCATTGAGATGTGTCTATGGTTTATGAGAAGAAGAGGCCAGCATTAGACCCGAAGACGTGTTTCTGCACATGACCTCAGCTAGCCAACGTCGCCATGGCATCGCCAATAAGCGTTGTTGGGATTTCTATTGGAGAAGCAGTTTCTGCCTACCTTCATACTGTGCTGTCTTTGTGTATCACTTCGTTTTTTTTTTCAAACTTAGTTATAATTGACTTGATTTTTAAAAAATCATTGGGTGTACGGTTCAAGGAAAAAAAGATTTGTGAAGATTTTATTTTAAAAAATGCAATATGGTGGAAAATCCAATATCGCGGACCTCATGGTTCCTTGAGGCAAATCTGTTCCTTATCATTAGAAACACATACAGTGCATTCGGAAAGTATTCAGAACCCTTGACTTCTTCCACATTTTGTTATGTTACAGCCTTATTCTAAAATGTAGTAAATACGTGGATTACACACAATATCCCAAGTTCAAATCCCTGAGCTGACAAAGTACTAATCTGTCGTTCTGCCCCCGAACAGGCAGTTAACCCACTGTTCCTAGGCTGTCATTGAAAATAAGAATTTGTTCTTAACTGACTTGCCTAGTAAAATAAAGGTAAAATAAAAAAATATGGAGTTGGTCCACTCTTTGCTGCTATAACAGCCTCCACTCTTCTGGGAAGGCTTTCACAAACATGACCTACAGTATGGTTGATATAGCCAAGGCCTATACTGTAGAAATGCTGCTACAATTGTATAACATTGATTGTGGTATAATTACTTGCTCTTTTGCAGAAGGTAGGCCTATAGGTTGCCTGCCTAAACCTGTCTCAGTCAAAACACATCTGTTAACAGAACATGTTGTGAATGTCTTTGACAATAATGATGACGGTATGATGATCTCCCTTCCAGTGATGGCTGAGGTGAGAAGGGCGGCCAGTGGTAGCGGCAGCACCCTTGGCAGCCATTGGTAAGACTCAGGTTGGAGTAGAAGAAACAGCATGTCATGCTCCTCTCCTGGGCACACAATAGAGGAAGAGCTGGTGTAGGAGTACAGCCAGCGCTTCAGCACAACTACCAGCCCTCTGACATCCTCCTCTCCCTTCAATCTGCCCCGGGTCACCTGCTCTGATGTCATTCCTACAAAGCAGCGTCTTCACACCCTCACATAGAAGATGAGTTGCGAGTGCAGTCTTTTGTCATGTAAATTGAATTCAGTAGATGTGCTGTTACATGGGTGCTGTTGTTACATGGTAACTCCATTTCGAATAGAGGAATCTCTCCCAATTCCCATGAGAATGACCTAAGAGCCCTGTGCGCTGCATCTCAAATTATAGAGTTTGTCCTAATGCTGTAGTTGAAATATACTTTTTGGTACTCTGAACTGGGTTGACCAAGAGCAGTCCTATGATGTTTGCTAGCCTTTAATCAGCAAAGTTGGCAAATCTCTCCAAATGCATTATAATGCCCAGGCTTTTGTGTGTAAGCACAACATAACCAGGTCAACATGTCCAGAGAGACCCAGGCTGTTTGTACAGTAATTACGATGAGATTGCCACTCCGGGTTGTTTGTGAACGTTTATCAGCCTGTGTGTCTCTGCCCAGCACGGCAGAGCCTGTACCTAAGGTGAGGATTGATGGTGCCTCTTGAATAGGCCATTGAAGCACCTATTATTCACGATGAGTACCAACCACTTGTAATTCAAGTAGAGTGGGCAGCTTTGTACCACAGTTTTCCCATTGTTTCTCATCAACATACGTGCCCCCTAACTCAGGCTGTGTGGAGGGCCTCTACAGACACTGGGAGGATTGGAAAGAAAGAAAGAAAGAAAGAAAGAAAGAAAGAAAGAAAGAAAGAAAGAAAGAAAGAAAGAAAGAAAGAAAGAAAGAAAGAAAGAAAGAAAGAAAAAAAGTCTATGTCCTGCCCCAGCATCCAAGAGGGAGAGGAATGTGGAGGTCTTGGCTGGCTGCCAGGATATGCGGCTGATGTCTCTGTCAGGACGGGAGGCCCTTTGCTTTTCTCCTTTACAGTGAAATGTAACACAAGATGGCATACCCCCTACTTGTCAGAGAGTGAAAGAGGACCAAGGAGAGAATGCACTTGTTGCAAAGGTCTCTGCAGCACCTGCGATGATACCGAGGTAGACCAGCGGAGCACGGAGAGAAAGGGACACACGTGAGTAATGACGGATTAAAGAGTTATGTCGCAGCGTGAAACACTGTGTCCACACAGCTTTACCAGCCAATACAAATTTCTCACAATAGTTCCATCGGCAGAATGAAGGGAGAGGCAAAGGAGGGGAGTTTGACCGACAGCCGTTTGCCTGGGAGCCAGGGGGAATGGCTGCGCCCCTGCCAACTATCATTATCCATGGAGTGAATTTACCACCAGAGTACTGCCTCATAGGCCCAAACTGCATACCTGTCCTGGAGTAAGTTGTCACAGTGGAGGAGCAAACTTTCTCTTTTTGTTTTGTTTTTCAATAGAATCTCTGACCTCATGAGTTAATGGTTCCGGAGAGCAGACAAACTGACTAGAGTGGGGGTTAGGTATACAACCACTGTCTTGATGGTGCATGTGAGGGAATGCTTTTATAGAAAGGAAGGACAGGTGTGATCTATTATTGCAAAATCCCATGAACTTTAATTAATGTACAAAGTGTTCCTTTTCACCACACTTAATCACAAAAACGTGTTTAAATGTAAAGGATTGTCTCATAGATTTTGTAAAGTACAGTATGAGATAAGGTACAATCTATCATGGTCTTGTGTTCTTCTGACTACAGGGAATCCTCCTCCCCATATGCTGGCAACGGGGGCTCTTGGAGGAGGAGAAAGCACCATGCTCCGACAACCTTTGACCTTAAAGAGAGTGGCATGCACACGGTAAAGAAGCAGTCGTGTTCAGGACCCCCACCCCAGGGAAGAAGAACCCATAGTAGCCCTGTCTCTGGACTCAGGTACCCAGAACTATATTGTCTTTCCACCTCATCTATACCATCCCCAAGTCCCATCTACTGTAGAGTAGTATAGTACTGCACGTATGACCATCACCTACAATACTAAAGAACAAATCCTGTAAATATTAACTTGATGTACTAAAATAAATGTTAGGATCATTTTACATTTTGACATGACGTGTACAGTAGGCATGGTGTGTGTGTAGCAAAGTTGTTTTATTTCTCTCTATTATTTATTAACCTCTCGTCCCACCTAGTAACCTCTCGTCCCACCTAGCCAAAAGCCAGGGAAAATGCAGAGCACCAAAATCAAATAAATTACTATAAAAATGAAACTTTCATCAAATCACACATGCAAGATAGCAAATTATAGCTACACTTGTTGTGAATCCAGCCAATATGTCAGATTTCAAAAAGGCTTTTCAGCAAAAGCAAACGATGCTATTATCTGAGGATAGCACCTCCGTAAACACAGAGAGAAACCATATTTCAACCCTGCAGGCACGACACAAAACACAGAAACAAAAATATAATTCATGCCTTAGCTTTGACGAGCTTCTTTTGTTGGCACTCCAATATGTCCCATAAACTTCACAAATGGTCCTTTTGTTCGATTAATTCCGTCGATATATATCCAAAATGTCCATTTATTTGGCACGTTTGATCCAGAAAAACACCGGTTCCAACTTGCGCAACGTGACTACAAAATATCTCAAAAGTTACCTGTAAACTTTGCCAAAACATTTCAAACTACTTTTGTAATACAACTTTAGGTATTTTTTAATGTAAATAATTAATAAAATTAAAGACGGGATGATCTGTGTTCAATACAGGAAGAAAACTAACTGTAGCATACTTTCTGGTCACACGCCTCTATCTAACAGTACACTTCAAGTGACCCTCATTAAAGATGGCCGTACTTCTTCATTACACAAAGGAATAACCTCAACCAATTTCTAAAGACTGTTGACATCCAGTGGAAGCGATAGGAACTGCAAGAAGGTCCCTTAGAAATTTGGATTCCCAATGAAAACTCATTGAAAAGAGAGTGACCTCCAAAAAGAAAGTCTGAATGGTTTGTCCTCGGGGTTTCGCCTGCTAAATAAGTTCTGTTATACTCACAGACATGATACAAACAGTTTTAGAAACTTCCGAGTGTTTTCTATCCAAATCGACTAATAATATGCATGTCTTATCTTCTGGGGATGAGTAGCAGGCAATTGAATATGGGTATGCATTTCATCCGGACGTGAAAATACTGCCCCGTCACCAAGAAGTTAAGAATCATATCTGCTGGGAAGCCTCCCATCTTCCTGTGCCTGCCCGCAAACCATCAGAGTGATTTCCTGCAAGAATGGGACAAGACAAACCTCTGCTAAAGTCACAGCTTCTAACATTACCACGATGAAGTTCCTCTCTACCTCATTCACAAATGTTTTCTTGAAAAGACTAAGACCTTTTGAATTTCTCCAAAGCCCCCTTGAATCCTAATGATGCTTGTTGATGTTTCAGCATCTGGAGGAGTGCACATCTAAACTGAAGCTGAACTCTGCAGCCAGAAGGATATTCCTTGTCCGACGGTACAGAGGCTTCTCTAGCTGAGGACCTGGCCATTGACTCAGAGGTGTTCGTCTCAATGGGAGAGGCCTTCCTGGAACCACAGAGAGAAATCCGAGGTATGGAGCTGCAAACTAAATCCACAGCACTGCTTTCATCCATAGGGAATAGTGGGTCATCCCTATTTAGCTATGGGGGAGCTGAAGAAATGACAAGATTTTGGGCAAGGAGCTCTGCTGAGGTTAACACAATAACTTTATTAGCATCAGATTGGATTTGAATCTAAATTATATTTGTATTTCTTCAAATAACATGCACAAGACAAAATTAGGTATACATCTTTACACGTTTGTTCTTTTTGTATTTGGTTATTTGTAAATAACAATGAATGACATTCAAATCAAAGAAAATGCCATACAGTTACAGAGAACACCTGATTAGAAACCCTATTGGGACGTTCCTCTAGTTTTTCTTTATAGAGGGGTTTCAAAAGTTCATGTGCCATTTATCCTGCCCCTGGAGATGCTAAAACTGCCATCCGACAGCTAAGTTTATTTATGAACCCTTTGTTGAGCGCCAAGTTGAAGCCCGGAACTTCTGTGCTGCAGCTGTGTTTCCTTGGCTGGGTTTCATGGCGACACGCACTGCTGTTCTCCAAGCGCCATGATGCCGGCGCCGTTGGCAGGACGCACCAAGGCTTTGCACCGGCTCTTTGCTGGATCAGCAAGCTTAACCCAGCGAAATCTGGTGCAGCACGATGGGTTTTGACTCATAATCAATCTTGCACGCTCCTCGACAGTTGTCACTGGGACAGGGAGTGGAGCAGGTGGCAGATGGGCCCTGTCTGCAGAGACCCAAGCCGCTAGTTGTGAGTGTGTGTGTGTGCCCAGGCCGGGCAAAGTGGAGGGCACAGCCCAGAATTAGCACACCTCAGATAGGAACTGGGAGGAGAAGAGGGTCCTAGCAAATTCAGAGTAGGGGATAATTCAGACAATAAACCACAGTTATCTGGGGTGACAAGACAAGGCCTATGGTCTGCCCACTGGGCACAGACATCAATTCAACGTCTATTCCACGTTGGTTCAAAGTAATTCCATTGAAATGACGTGGAATCAATGTTGATTCAACCAGTGTATGCCCAGTGGGTGGTGTCATGCATATTGGACACTTTATAAGTTAAATTAACTTTTGATTTCTTGTACTGTGTCTGGAGAAATTACCTAACACATTTTCTCTTTTGATAATGGTCTTGGATTCATTTTCCATATTGATTCAATGACATTAAAGGGCTTCAAAGCAGGAAAGAAAATAGGACCAAGTTAATCATGGGCGATTCCAAGCCAGGAAAGCCTGAAAATATTTTTGGTGTCTCAGATTGTTCTGGCAATTTTTTGTTTTGGCAACTTCATTGGGAGGGAGGATGCTTTGTACATTTGTATCACAAAGACTTTTAAAGAAAATCAAGATGAAAGTGGCTATTTTAGGCCTTTTTTGACCTATAGTATACATGCCTCCAGTAAGTGCGACCATTTAGTTTGCATATGCTACTAGATATTTTTCTGTGTGACCTGACATTTTATTTTGGGAGCACCCAGTGCAACCAGAATATAAATCACCCAGATAAGAATTGTTGTAATGATAGGCTTCACTGTGCAGTTGTTTCTGAGTGCCCAAGAGAAAAAAATCTAGCGCTGATTGGTTCAATCCAAAGCTTACATGTAAAGAACAGGGATGGCTCTCGCCTTTTTGGGGCCCTAAGCGAGATTTGCAGAGATCTGCAGTGCTACACGTTTTATCATATGGCAATATTAAAGCAGATTTCATGCACTTGTACTCATTTTACAGTGGGCAGAGAGACATTTATGCCGTTTTAAAGCTCATTTCCTGCAATTCTACCCATTTTGATATGGCTTATGCCATGATATCTGAGTGAGAGTGATTAACAAAATCAGTGGGGGCCCACTGGAGGCCAGGGCCCCTGGGCACGTGTGCCCAGTTGGTATTCAGTCATGATTACCACAAATTTAGATTACTGGCAAGACTTACTTACCAATATAGAAAATGTGACTGGCAAAGCACGATAAAAAATTCTGATGCACAACCATATTTCGAACTTTCACATTGTGTATTTGACTATTCTTACTTTCAACAGTAAGTTAAAACCCCGACTGAGAAATGAGGGGCACGTGATGTCATTGTGTCATTTTAAGTTCCACTCAACAATTATTTCTAAATGCCTACGTCTTGCAAAATCTATTTTTTCAACTATAAAAATTATGTTTCTTTGCAGGACAAGGATTGGGTCCTGACTTTCAAGAATGCCTGAATTGATTTGCCTTGATTTTCTGGTTGGCTGGTGAGTTTCACCATCTAATTATTTCAGATCGACAGGATCTTTCAAAAATGGCTGAATTGCTATATATTAATTTATTTTCTGTTTGACTGGATGCAAGTTTTACCATCCAATTATTGACAGTGCAAGTTTCATCATGGCACGTACCGTGGAAATTGGTTGGCCGATGGGAATTATTAGAATATGGCAAATATTATTGCCTTTGATCCATGTTGGCTTTTGCGATCTACTTGAGACATAAACATATAGCTGGGAGGGCATACAGGCTGTCGCCAATTTATTAATGCGCAATTTGCCTAAATGGGTAATGGAAACACTTCAACCACTACATTTTAATTTGATGCACCCTAGCAGGCAATTGTCTATTTCCTATGCAAACTTTCTAAATGTCGACAAAAAAAATCACTGGACAAGTTAATGGAAACATTGCTTGTGTCTACCACTTTGTATAGCCAGTTAGCGGTGAAACAGTCCTTTCTACTAAGTGGCAGAATTATATGATATCATGATGAATTGCATCAACCCGCTTGTCTTTGGTTTTGCAAACGTATTGCAAAATAGTCAGCCATTCTTGAAAGGTCCTGCAAAAAAAACACAATTGTTATGGTTGACAAAATGCATTCAGCAGGCAATAAGCATCTCGAATTAAATGTGGAGTTGAGCTTGTATTGACATCACGTGCCCTGCATACCTTCAAAATGATTTGGCAATCATGATTTATTCGAAAAACACTGTTTCCATCATCATAAGCAAAATCAAAAAGGGTACTTTTGAGATATTCACATGAACATATTTAATGTTGAATAAATGAATTGAGATTTTTTTTCCGAGTCGAGACATACTCCATATTTGAGAGCACACTATAAAGAGTATAATGACATCCAGATGTCTGTATCATGTTTGGTTCATAAATCATAGGGTCTTACAGGAGGCATGTATACAATGCCTTCAGAAAGTATTCATACCCCTTGACTTATTCCACAGTTACAACCTGATTTCAAAATTCACACGATACTCCATAATGACAAAGTGAGAAAAAAAAATTGAAATGTTTGTTAATTTATTGAAAAGGAAATACAGAAATATCTCATTTACATAAGTATTCACACCCCTGAGTCAATACTTTGTAGAACCACCTTTGGCAGCGATTACAGCTGTGAGTCTTTCTGGATAAGTCTCTAAGACCTTTCCACACCTGGATTGTGTAACATTTGTCAATTATTATTGAAAAAATTCTTCAAGCTCTGTCAATTTGGTGGTTGGTCATTGCTAGACAACCATTTTCAGGCCTTACCATAGATTTTCAAGTAGATTTAAGTTAAAACTGTAACTTGGCCACTTAGGAACATTCACTGTCTTCTTGGTATGCAACTCCAGTGTATATTTGGCCTTGTGTTTTAGGTTATCGTCCTACTGACAGGTGAATTAATCTCCCAGTGTCTGGTGGAAAGCAGACTGAACCAGGTTTTCCTCTAGGATTTTGCCTGTGCTTAGCTCCACTCCGTTTATTTTTTATCCTTAAAAACTCCCCAGTTCTTAACGATTACAAGCATACCCATAACATGATGCAGCCACCACTATGCTAGAAAATATAGAGTGGTAGTGAGTAATGTGTTGCATTGGATTTGCCCCAAACATAACACTTTGTATTTAGGACAAAAAGTTCATTGCTTTGCCAGTTTTTTTGCGGTATTACATTAGTGTCTTGTTGCAAACAGGATGCATGTTTTGGAAATAAAATAACTCTTTCAATTAGGTTAGTATTGTGGAGTAACTATAATGTTGTTCATCCATCCTCAGTTTTCTTCTATCAGAGCCATTAAACTCGGTAACTGTTTTAAAGTCACTATTGGCCTCATGGTGAAGTTCCTGAGCAGTTTCCTTCCTCTCCGGCAACTGAGTTAGGAGTGACGCCTGTATCTTTGTAGTGACTGGGTGTATTGATACACCATCCAAAGTGTAATGAATAACTTCACCATGTTCAAAGGGATATTTGATGTCTGCTTTTTTTTCCTTCTTTTTTTTTTACCTATCTACCAATAGGTGCCCTTCTTTGTGAGGCATTGGAAAACCTCCCTGGTCTTTGTAGTTGAATCTGTGTTTGAAATTCACTGCTAGACTGAGGGACCTTACAGATAATTGTATGTGTGGGGTACACTATTATTTCACACAGTGAGTACATGCAACTTATTATGTGAATTGTTTAAGCAATTCACATAATGTTAATTGTTAAGTTTTACTCCTAAACGTATTTAGGCTTGCCATAACAAAGGTGTTGAATACTTATTGACATTACAGCTTTTATTTTTTATGAATAAAAAAAATATATATAAAAAATGTAATTCAACTTTGACATGATGGGTTATTATGTTTAGGTCAGTGGCGAAACAATCTGAGATACTCAAAATATTTTCAGGCTGTCCTGGCGTGGACTTGCCCTCATAGACATTATGAATAACTCAAAGATAATAAAATTTAAGAAATTAGTCAAAGTTGAGGCTTTAACTTTAATTCACTTCAAATGAAAAGTATATTTATGACGTGTGTTGGAACCTCTCAGGGCTGAGTGCAGGGCCACAGTAAAGGTAAAGTGCCTACCACAGGTGTGAGGCGTAACACTGTAAGAAACAGGCCTGGCTGTCAGGAAGAGTTTTCCACTGTTTTGCCCACGGAGCTGATGTATTTTGACAGGCCGGGATTGACACGGAAAGGTGTGACTGGCAAGCTGCAGCCGTCCTCTGTGTTGTCGGCGAAAGCGACGTGTTTACATCGCTCTAATTGCTGACTTATTTCGACGTCGGAACAGCGGCAGTCAGGGAGCCAGGTAGTGCTGTAATACTCCCCGCGTCACACACAGGCAACGTTTAATTGCTCTGTCATTTCCTGTACTTCACGAAGAGCCGGGGTGCTGCTAAATGAAGCATGGCTTACTCCCGCCTCGTGCAGCAAATGTTCTCCAGAATGTTTTCCACTTCTTTTTTTATGAAGTGTGTAGAGTAAGAAGAGGTGATGTGAGACAGACACTCACGTGGAGCGTAATTGCAATATGGTGCCACACATTTATTTTCCTACACTCTGGGGGTCATGACCTTTTCTCTCATCACAAAATAACAAATTACGTGATTTTTTTGTTATACAGTATGTTTGTTTCTTATTTCTTATATTAGAAAGAAACTTCTTCACTTGAAATGTAATTGTTTGTTTGATTCCATCAAAGTAGTATTGGCTGGTGGTGTAATGATACGTGTAGAATTTTGGCAAAATGTTATCCTTTGATAGTGATTCTTTTGTCATTTAGGCTGTGTGTGTGCGCGCCCCTGTATGCGCATGGATCTGATTGTGTATTTGGTGCATGACTGTGTGCGTGTGTGCGTGCGTCAGTGGTGGCTGGTGCCACTTTAAATGGAGAGGACAGGCTTGTAGTAATGGCTGGAACGGAATAAACGGAATGGTCTCAAACACATCATACACCTGGTTTCCATGTGTTTGATTCCATTCCACTCACTCCATCCTATTCATTAATAAGAGCCATCCTCCCCTCACCAGCCTCATCTGGCATGCATGCTTGTGTGTATGTGAAAGACACTAGGTCTGAGGTAAGGCTCACAACTGTCTTGTCTGGGGCTAGACAGGCAGGCAGGCTCACCTGGGAAAGCTTTTAAAGAATGTGCTGCTCCTACCTTTAATGCTACGGCTCTGTGCTCCATCTGACAGGCTGATTGGCACCGCTAATGGGCTGCTCATAATGAGGGCCTGAATGCAATGTCAGTCCCATAGGCCTAGAGACCATGCCAAGTTATTAAAGGCAGCATTCTCACAAGTCAAGCCTCAGGGCTTCCATAACTCTTCTATGAACCTTTTATGGCCTGTATTTGTTTTAATCTCCCTCTCATAGACAAATATTGGCAATGCCCATGGTAGTTTCCCTATGTGCTGTATCTCTCACTCAGACACACACCTACAGGTAACTGCCAAAATAAAGGAAACACTTGAGTAAATGAGGGATACAAAGTATATTGAAAGCAGGTTCCTAAGCAATTCCTAAGCAAATATCATCCCATCATGCTTAGGGTCATGTATAAAAATGCTGGGCAGGCCCAGTTGCCTATTATTTTGGCTATCATGGCTATGCCTCCATAGGATGACAATGCCCCTATCTACAGGGCCTGAGTGGTCATTGAATGGTCTGATGAGCATGGAAACAATGTAAACCATATGCCATGTTTCAGTTACCAGATCTCAACCCAATTGAACACTTATGGGAGATTCCGGGTTGGCGCCTGAGACAGTGTTTTCTTCCACCATAAACAAAACAACAAAAGATTGAATTTCTCATGGTAAAATGGTGTCGCAACCCTCCAATAGAGTTCCAGACACTTGTAGAATCTATACTGAGACACATTAAAGCTTTTCTGGCTTGTGGTGGCCCAACGCCCTATGAAGACATCTTATGTTAGTGTTTCCTTTATTTTAGCAGTTACCTGTATAGGGTTCTCAGTGTTCCAGACAAAAGCCTACGCGTGTCAGTTACCTTTCCCTCAAGAGGTACAATCTGTAATCCGATAAGAATTCAACCCCTTGTCACAACATTGAAGCAGGTGGACCTGATTCTTCTGTAAGCAAACTGCGGTAGAGTCGAAACAAGAGAATGACATGCAAAAATACACCAAGTTGGATGTTGACAAAGAGGCCACTGACTGAGATGTACTGTGTATGCAATGCAATGTATACGAAAGAGGGTACAAAGATGTGACAAACAGTGTGTTGTAAGTGGCTAGATGTTTCCATAAAGACGGTGTGGCCTCTTGCAGTGGTGACGTGTTCAGGTATTCACGTGGGATGACTCCACACACAATGGGAGGGAGGGTTAGGGGAGCAGGGGGGGTTAGCGGGGAGGAGTCCCATTCAACAAACACAATATTGAATCAGAGGGAAATAATCAGTTGAATAGTGGCAGAGGCATGCTAAGGTGGATTTTAATTAGGGCTAAATTGTGGTAATACTCCCCGATACCAGCGGCATCTGCTCCCTTCAGGGTTAGTGATTTATGGTCCCTATCAGTGCGGCCAGCCTGCTGCAGCAGCTTATGTTAAACTTAGTGGGAGACGACAGTACTGCTGCTACGATAAGCACCACCGTGTGTAGGATGGCCTGTGTACGTTAAGATGGAGTGATCACAAAGCTAGAGAGGGGGCAGTTTACTGATTTTCTAGCCAAACTGTGTGTGTGTGTTCACCTGTCCTCTTCCCCAGCCTATCTGTCACTGTGTGAGCAGTCAAGCTGGATGCTGGAGGGGGTGGAGCTTCCTATGGACCAGGGGCGGGGTCGCACCAAGGCCAGTCTCTCCCGGCGGATGAAGAGCCTGTACCAGGCTACGGCCACCCTGAGGGTCCTGGGTCTTTCAGAACAAGACGGGCAGCAACGGGTGCGTGGTGTCCTCTGTCACTGACCACTTAGACCAGGTAGTCACATTCACACAGTATGAGGACTAGAGGAGTATCACTCGGGTTGTGTTTACTCTAGCTCTGGTTGGGGCTCATTGCATGTTGGGAGTCATTTGTCTCGTTCAAATATGTTTTGTAGAATTAAGAAGGTGCCAATCGAATAATTATGTTTTTGATGTGTGTGTTCCTGTTGTAGTGGTATTTGCATTAATCATCACACTGAAGTGCACATATTTGCTCATGTTATCATTTACAACATACGTGGGGGGAAACACAATTAATTTTTCTGTGCAACGAAGGAAATCCCCTGGCCCATGGAGCTGCCCCAGATAAAACAAGTTAAATGTAATGGAGAGCTTTGATCTGTGAAGTGGAACCCCTCTTTTTTGGGTAATCTGATCCTACTGTAGGTTTGAGTGGGTGAATTTACAGGGTGATAGGATTCTTGTCCTTTTCTTCTTCCTCCAGTGGACTAACCTAATCTGAGCCTAATGGGGTCCATAAACCGACTGAGGGGATCCAACTGGAACAAAGTCTGTGTGTGTGTGTGTGTGTGTGTGGTAAAACATTTCCTACACTATTAGAAAAAATGGTTCCAAAAGGGTTCTTCAGCTGTCCCTATAGGAGAACCCTTTTTGGTTCCAGGTAAAAACCCTTTTTGGTTCCAGGTAGAACCATTTTGGGTTCCATGTTGAACCCTCTGTGGAAAGAACCCTTTTAGGTTCTAGAAAGCACCTTTTATCTAAGTGTAGACAGGACCACAATAGTGGGATATTGAAGTGTGGATTTCAGGAATTCAAACAGCTCTTTGGGAGAATGTGGTGTTTGACTTCTTCACACTGCCTCTGCAACCATTGCCAGTCAATTTTCACGTCCATTCTGTCTGGCGTCCTCCGAGAGTTTGGTGAGGATTCTCCTCAGCATGCGTTAAAATGGAGCAGAACATCTCCCTGATGCCTCGCATTCCTTCTGCTCGACCACACTGCTTTATTCTCACTGTGGTATCCACCGCACAAGGTTGCTACTGCTGTAGCTAGCGCTGTGGCCCCCTGATATGTAATGCAATTTTTCCAGACCTATGAATTTCAAGGGATAATTGCAACCTTTTGTGGGATCCCGGAGGATGAATTAGTATTTCACAGAGGACAGGGCCTCATCCACTGACATCTAAGGGCCCTGAAAACTGACTAACACACACACACACACACACACACAGACAGACAGACAGACAGACAGACAGACAGACAGACAGACAGACAGACAGACAGACAGACAGACAGACAGACAGACAGACAGACAGACAGACAGACAGACAGACAGACAGACAGACAGACAGACAGACAGACAGACAGACAGACAGACAGACAGACAGACAGACAGACAGACAGACAGACAGACAGACAGACAGACAGACAGAGAAAGCATCAAGTCTTAATTGCATGGTGCCCCACAGTCCCATGCTACACAGTAACATTTTATCCTAGCCATCGTAGCCTGGGCTGCCGGATGGACAGTATAGTGAAACACTGGCTCTTTTAATTTTGTTTTGCTAAAGTACAGTGCATGCTTTATGATATGCTGCTCTTCTCCCTAATCTAAAGTTGCTGGATCTGTGCACTAGCAAGTTGCATCTCACCTCTGTGGCTAAGCTGGTCTACGACTGAGATGGGAGACACATGAAGTCAATGTACAGTATACCTCACGTTCTAACATGTAGTCCCCACTGTCAATATTACATTTACTGGACATTTGCTTGTAATAAATGAGTGACCGTATTAAAGCAATTACTGCTGATTTTGCATACTGTATGCTAAATGATACATTAGCAGCTTTGTCTCCTTACACAGCAAGAACGCTCAACAGAGACATACAGCACACATCATTTTGGAGAGGTCTCAGCATCTATCGTTTGATGTGGTAAAATGATGGGTTTGCGAGTGTTGGTGGCAATAAGCTCTTTGAGAGGCTGAGTTGTGTAATGTCAGAGTGGGTGGGGCCTTGTGGTACTGAAATGACTGAGTGGAGTCCAGGTGGACAGCTTCCACATGTTGCCAGGTTCTGATTTTTTAAACCTGAACCTTTTTTTAAATTCATGATCAACCAGAAGTTAACTATGATATCAAGTTTTGGATATGCCAAATAAAATGTCAATAATAATAATAAAAATATTAAAGAAGACAATCCTCTGTCAACATTGTAAATGTTCTTCTTTCAACTAAGGACATTGGGAGGGAGCACAGCTATGAGGTACATGGGGGCATGTTGGTCAGTGTTGGGGTTAATTCCACAAATTCTAATTGAATTCTTTATCCCTGTAAATTCCAAAGTTGGTGTCATTTGGTCCTATGGTTAATGTGAAGAAGATTGTTGAAGTATTTTCAGCACATTTTAGCACACGTGACCTACCGCCTCGATTCGATCTTATGTAGCAACATTATTATAATTGTTTTACATTGGATAGAAGTAGAGACTCAGAGCTAGAACATGGTATATCATACACTACAGTTGAGGAACAATGGGAAAGTAATTGTGCTTTGACAGTTGATAAACTTGTAACCCCACTTTTGAGAAAATGGCGTTTGAATATTTTGGTACACCTACTGGAGAGCTCTTCTTTGTCTTGAGCTATTCAGTATTGTTTACACCCTCTTAAGCCTTAGCCCCACCCATCTCTTTAAGGATTCACATATAAGGCCATTCGCTAAACAGAGTGAGTAAGGTTGTGTAGTAAACAACCAAAGATTTCAAGACGAAAAGTGGTTTAAGTAGTATCCTGTAATAAGGGAAAACTCCAAGTAAAAATACACTTTATGTAGTCCTTGGCCTACATCCTAATATTACTTTGAAATTGCCCAGATAAAAATATTGTATACATATTTTATAATAATTATATGATTGTCTAAATTGTTAGGTCATGTGAAAGAAATGCTATAACCACCCCCAGCCACATCTAGGTAAGTGGATGGGTAACTATTGTCTAGACATGTACACATGTTTATGAAATACAATAGATGGCCGTAATCACCCCCAGACACAACTGGCTAACTTGATGGGTAGTGTAATCATTCTCTTGCGAAGTGGAGTCTTTTGTTTAGACATGTAGCTAGCTAGCTAGCTAAACAATGAAACATAATCCCAACCCACAGCTACAGTACAAACAGATTGTCATAGCTAGCCACCATGCATGAAATGCTGGAGTATGAATCTGCAGGTAGTTAAAGCTAACTAACTAGATTCAATGTTAGCTAGCTAGCTAAGATTATGCTATTAAAAGCAATGCAAATGGATTTCTGAGATACAAATAATATTACAACACAGATCATACATTTAACTTTAGCTAGCGAGCCATCAAGCTAACATTCACTAAGCTAGCTAACAGTACGCTTTAACTTGCAATGAAAACTACTTTCTGACCAAATTAGAAATGTATAATATCTGAAATTATAAACTGGGTGGTTTGAGCCCTGAATTCTGATTGGCTGATGCCATGGTATATCAGACCGTAAACCATGGGTATGACAAAACATTTGTTTTTAATTACATTGGTAACCAATTTATAATAGCAATAAGGCACCTTGGGGGTTTGTGGTATATTGCCAATACACCATGGCTAAGGAATGTGTCCAGGCACTCCGTGTTGCTTTGTGCGTAAGAACAGCCCCTAGCCATGGTATATTGGCCGTATACCACACCCCCTCTGGCTTTATAGCTTAAATGTAGCTAGACTCTTACCCGAATACGTGGATGAATGCTTCACGCCAGTGTGTCTTTACGTTTGGTTTGTAGCTAGCTACACTCCGGTTCACACTGACCATGTGCAGAAAGTAGTCCATCACAACTTTTTCCCACTGATCTTCATTGATAGCTCCTGCTATATTCTGGGCAGCAATGTTGTTGAGAGCAGTAGCAACACTTTTGAGGTTCTCCATGCTAACCTTAGACATTTAAAAATCTTCAGTAGCAAGGATTATCTGCACATACTGAGCAGCTCATGTTATAGACAGAAGCTTGCTCCATGGTAGAACTCATCTCTCGGCATGTCCAGCCCATCCATTATCTCAGTCAATCATGACTAGCGGGAAGGTTCCTGTCTTTTTCCGTGGCTAAACCAACTAGGCTCGTAATTTAACAATTTTATTTGTACTTACAAATGGCATACAAGTTTGTTATTAAGGCACATCAAAGTTCACATGCCAAAAGACATTTCTGGCAAAAAACACATTTTGATTAAAAAAAAACAGTTTATAAATAAATACATTCAAATACCTTTCTTGTGAAGTAGTGGCGTGCGACATATGCCTAGCTTCTTAAAACAGGCGACATATTAGTGTATGTGCTGATATGCATCTACTGGTATAGAGTAGCCCTCTTTGAATCCATCAACATTCTTTTTTTTAGGGACTATTGTGATGATTCCAAACACCACATTTGGAGTGAATCTGACTTTTTGTCCACGAGAAGAAGATTTTTTATGATTATTTTAAGCATTAGCGTTACATAGTCAAAAAAGTGAATTGTTATACTGTATTTTCCCTATCAATGCCAAACTAATCCTGATTCATCATGGTAATGTCTTTGATGACCCTAAAAAGTTTCAAGCTGGTTCTAACAGCAGACCTATCAGCTTGCTGCCAGCTCTTAGTAAACTGTTGGGGAAAAATTGTGTTTGACCAAATTACAATGCTATTTCTCTGTAAACAAATTAACAACAGACATTCAGCATGCTTATAGAGAAGGGCACTCATCATGTACTGCACTGACACAAATGACTGATGGTTGGTTGAATGAAATTAAGAAGAAGAAGATTGTGGGAGCTGTACTGTTAGATTTCAGTGCAGTCTTTGATATTATTGACCATTACCTGTTGTTGAGAAAACATATGTGTTATGGCTTTTCAACCTTTGCCATATCGTGGATTCAGAGCTATCTATCTAATAGAACTCAGAGGGATTTCATTTATGGACGCTTCTCTAATGTCAAAGTGTGGTGTAATGCAGGGCAGCTCTTTAGGCCCTCTACACTTTTCTATATTTACCAATGACCTGCCACTGGCATTAAACAAAGCATGTGTGTCCATGTATGCTGATTCAACCATATACGCATCAGTAACCACAGCTAATGAAGTCACTGAAAACCTTAACAAAGAGTTGCAGTCGGTTTTGGAATGGGTGGCCAGTAATAAACTGGTCCTGAGCATTGTATTTGGTACAAATAATTCCCTAAATTCTAGACCTCAGCTTAATCTGGTAATGAATGGTGTGGCTGTTGAACAAGTTGAGGAGACTGAATTACTTGGGGTTACCTTAGATTGTAAACTGTCATGGTCAAAACATATAGATTCAATGGTTGTAAAGTTGTGGAGAGGTCTGTCCGTAATAAAGAGATGCTTTGCTTTTTTGGCACCTTATCTTGATTATTGTCCAGTCGTGGTCAAGTGTTGCAAAGAAAGCTGCAGCTGGACCAGAACAGAGTCGGCACATCTTGCTCTTCATTGTAGTCAGAGGGCTAATATTGATACTATGCATGCCAGTCGCTCTTGGCTAAGAGTTAATGAAAGACTGACTGTGTCAATTCTTGTTAGGAGTAACAACATGAATTTGTGCATGAGGCAGAAATAATGCGGTGCGACTCAGGTTTCGCCATCAGCTGGAAGACGGGGTCCCTTTTTGGTCATTGTCAGTTGAGGAAAGGGAGTGCGGAGGGATGTTGAGACGGACCCTCCGTCTGCTGCTCTCTCCCTCCACTGAGAATGACCATCAGATGCAGGCACCATCAGCCCAGTAAATAAAAAATAAAAAGCACATTATTAACCGGTGTGATCGTATAGCTTACTTAAATTGCCCAAACAACAATGCATTGGCAGGGCAATTCCAGCAAAGCCAATATGCGGTGATAATGTATTGGGCCTATAGCATACTGCACAAACCTCATTGCTATAGTACTGTTTTAATTGGTTAATGTTGCATGGGATTATGTTTTTTAAAATCATGTTCCAAAACAAATCTGTGCGGTAGATCTTAGCTTGCTTTTTGACTCAGAAAGTGATCTTGACTCCCAAAAGGTTGGTGACCAATGTTCTAGAGTTTTCCCTGTTAACACGTTTTCCCTTTACTGTGGTTATTGTGATCGAATCAACGCAATATTAGCCACTTTCAATGCAGTATACCAAAACAAAGCCAACTGCAAGAGATTTTGTTGTAGGCAGAATGCGTCGGAGTAGGATTCTATTGCATTGACACATATGACTCAGCCCATACTCCACACAGACCGGTGTGGCATAAACAATCAGAGCTGCACTAGGGAAATATGCAAATAGATCATTGCCATATATGGATCTGTGCCATTTACTTTGAACTGGACTGTGTTTACAGCATGAGCGGTTGTGAGTAGATCCGCTTGTTTTAAGATCAAAGCGAGAGCTGCATGAAGCCACGTGTACCATTTTTTTCAGATCCTTTGCTCGTTAGTTTGTGAGTTATTAGCCCAGTTATAGATAATTTGTAGGTAGCAAAAGGGGAGTGATTGCTTCCTACAAGAGCACAAAACGTGTGCATTTCTAGATCTTTGGAAAGCAAGTCAGGTATAGAGCTTTTTTTTGTCTTAAAGGGGTCGTGTTGTGTTTTGAGACACGCTTGACTAAGCTAAGTAGCCAGTAGGCAGAGGGTAGCATAATTTGTCTGATTCTCTGTTATAATGGTATGGGAATAATAATGCATTTTATTTTGTAAAGTGGTTTCTTGCATCAAACAACACAACAACATTTTCTGTCACCTTGTCTGAAGGACAAGTAGAACACAGGTTAATGTCAAGCCCTGCATGTTTTTTTTCCAAAAGTTTCATGGAATGTAGGCCTACTCTACATTGAACACCACACATTGGCTGCTGAAAGTGAATGGTAGAACAGCTATTTCCATGTTAAAATGTAAAGGGATGCATTTTCTCCATTGTTTTTGATGGTAGGCCACTCTGGTAGGCCTACATTGTGATCAAATAGCTACAGTAGCCTAATTGGCCACTATTGAAACTGTAACTTTAAGCAGGTACAGCCTCAGTGTTCACAGTAAACCTGTACTGGAAGTTGCACAGAATTTTCACAATGTTCAAGTTTGTGCTAACCAGACCTGAAATTTACTCTGTGCTGAAATACATTTGAGGGAACATTGGCCATGGAAGCATGGAACTCCCTTACATCTTATAAAGCCCAAGTGAACAACAAACCTGGTTTCAAAAAACAAATAAAGCAAAACCTCACGGCACAACGCCTCTCCCCCATGTGACCTACTTGTTGTGTGTATGTACAGATGTGTATGGTAACTGATAGATGCACGCACGCACACACACTACATGTTAATGTTTTTAAATATACTGTATGTCAATTGTAAAGTATTTTGTTTGTAATGTCTTTTTCCTTATGTGTTGGACCCCAGTAAGACTAGCTGTTGCCATTGGCTTCGGCTAATGGGGATCCTAATAAATCAAATCAAAGGTGCCATTCATTTTGAGTTACTCATGGCCTCATGCCAAATTAGAAAAAAGTTACCAATCTACGCTCAAGTTATTTGACCATGTGAAGGAAAATAAATCAGAGAATAACAATAGGTTTTACACCTTCGCTGGTAAACCCTATCGATTTAAAACAAATTCTCTCCCTGTAAATGCCATTGAATTCAATTCAAATTGTAGATCAGTCTTTGAATTCCGGAATAATTGAATTTTTCTCAATTCCAATGTTAGGTAAATTCCAGGAATTAAATTCCCAATTCAATATTATCCCCAACAATTCCACAAATTCGATTTTTCAAATCCCTCTCAGGCTGAACATGTCACTGTTCAGACAGCCTAGCTCAGGGTTTCCCAAACGTGGTCCTCAAATTATCAAAGCTTGATGATTAAATTATTATTTGAATCAGCTGTGTAGTGCTATGGCAAAAACAAAAACATGCACCCCTTGGAGTCCCGAGTTTGGGGAAATGCTGGTCTAGTTATACTTGAAATATAAAAGAATCGAATGAAAGTGGTTGCTGTGGATACTGTGGCCAGTGGCCATCTTTGTTGCCTACTGCTGCGATGGCCACAAGCGCTGTGCCTTCCATGTCAGGAGAGGCCCTCAGTAGGAACAGGTGCCAGGGTTCCTCTTTTTCTCTCTGACACTTCAGCATAGCGCCTCCGCAGTGTGGAGCTACATATGGGAGTTGAACCGTCTCTCACTGCCCTGCCTGCCACGCTTAGTTGCCCTGGAGCAGAGTGTGAATGTGATTATTGACTGGAGTAGCCCCCCCCCCCCCACACACACAAACACACACCCAGAAACCTCTGATTTTAATTCCTTCGAGTGCTATTTGGCACTGTGAATTGTACTTCGTCACCTGCTCTGGTCTTCACACTTCTTGGTCTTGTTCTCAGTCTCTTTTGCCACACCACACACATGCTGCGTCCCCTTGATGTTTTAAATGAGAAGTGGCAGTGCCTGTGTTTCTTCTTTAGATGTAAGGATGCAATATCATCCCAGGATAGAAATAGAGTTGTAAGGATAAATGAGGGATACAACGTCTATTGAATGCAGGTGCTTCCACACAGGTGTAGTTCCTGAGTTAATTAAAGATGCAATCGGGGATCTCAAAGCACAATAAATTCATAACATAATGTACGAATTGGATTCGTAACATATCATATGAATGACCCAAAAATTATAGAATTAGCAGGAAGTAACCTATCATATGAAATGGATGACGTAGTATACAAAAAAATGGGGACCCATTTTGGCTCATGAGCACCACTTTCAAAACTACTGGCTGAAATTATACAAGAGTTCTGGAGCATCACGTTAAGCAATTAGCATCCCATCATGCTTCGGGTCATGTATAAAAATGTGATATTCTGGAGCGGCAACTGAGACAGCGTTTTCCACCACCATCAACACCATAGTGTTCCATCCCTCCAATAGAGTTCCAGACACTTATAGAATCAATGCCAGGGCACATTGAAGATGTGCTGGCGGCTCGGTTGACCCAACGCCCTATTAAGACACTTGACTGTATATTGGTGTGTCCTTTATATATTAAATATATAAAATACATGATTAAATAGGGAGAAAAAAACACATCAATCGCTTTCATAAGTTCTTTAAACAAAACAAAAAAGCTAAAATACCAAGATTTCTGAAAATGATATTTTGGAATGCTAAATATACATTTACAGAAATATTGGTTAATTAGCTTTTTTTGTTTAATAAGAAAGAGGTTGGTGTGTCTTTTTCCCTATTAATCTTGCCATGAGGTTATTTAACCCTGTTAGACCAAAGCATAGATCCGAATGAGGAAAACATGTTACTTGCAATAGGCCTCTGATTATGACAATAATGTATATTCTTTATTTCAAGTTTGTTCAACTATTTTCTGGAAATTTTGCAAAAATGCAACAATGAAAGATTGTTGAACATTGTGTGAAGAAAACTATGAAATTCTATTAAAATCTAATCAAAATGGATCAAAAGCATGGGAAATATTGTTTGATGGTATATACATCTATAATGTAGTCATAATTTGTCTGAAATAGCCAAATTAATGAACATACTGTATATCCGCCTCACACTCAGAAACAAGTACTACTGCAAGGTTTTACACTGTCAAATGTGACAAATAATTACAATTTGAATAAATAACTGTACAAATTATACATTTGTGACATCAATATTTTAAAATGAATATGTTTAAAAATCAATCAATACAATAATAAGAGAGCTGGGCTCTGGTCAAAAGTAGTGCACCATATAGGAATAGGGTGCCATTTGGGACAAGGCCTAACTCTGACCAAACACTAGTATGAGGCTCGATTTATGATGTGTTTAATTGATATGTTAAATATACAGGGTACGAAGATTCCATTCCAGCTAAACAATGGATATATAGCGTTTTGCAACAAACTCAATTGTAATACACATCTTACTCCTATGAATTAAAAAATCTGGGGACAGTAATATTTTACACACACATGAAGGTACCCATAAGCATTCATTTCTGTGAAAAATTGGTGGATTATTGTTTTTGGAAATAAACTCTTCATTCGTTCCCACTCTCTAGTAATTACCTTCGTGAGAAAATAAAACAGATCGTCAATCTCGCCTTCCTATAGAATCAAAGACAATGCAACAAGTCACAGCTCATCTCCCCCCCCCCCCCCCTCTTGATATACACTCGCATGAATAATTTATAAGACAGTGCCATGTCTCCCAAAGTAAAAATGTCCGTTATTTTACTTCTCTCTTAACCCCCACTCTCCAGCCCCCTATACCGCCACAGAACTGTCCCTGTTTGTAAACCCCATCACCATACAAACCCGTTTGAGTGGGTCTGTAAGGAGTAAAAGATATAAATATGTCGGAAAAGCCCCACACATCCCTTGTAATTTGGGTCCCATTGGGGTTCAGGGAGCGTGTGATTGGTGGAGTGGCTCTGAATGTCTCCCTTTGCGCCCATGCTGCTTAGAGGCAGGGCCCCAACATGTCCCCTCTTGTTCCACCACACAGCAAACCCCTTCACTCTCAATTTAAGCCGGAATCTGATGAACCTATTATCACACACACACACACACACACACACACACACACACACACACACACACACACACACACACCAGACTTAATGGAAGAAAGTGGATATAGTTGCAAGTGATCAATCACCAGGCGTGAACTGAGGCGTCAATGCATTAAGAATTCCCATCGTTTTCAGTCCACTCGCCCGAGCAGAAGATCAGCCGGCATATTTAATGCACAACTCTCTCACTCAATTTAAAGGAACGTGTGACTCATGAGGAATTCTATAGCACTGGAAGAGGGTTACACAGTTGCCTTCCCAGTTCCCACTAATCAATTAGTTGCAGAGAACACTCCTCATCCAATTATAAAACATGCTCCCAGGTACAATAAAAAGACCACATCCATTGATTCTCTACCATTAGTTGTTCCTCTGCTTTTATAATTATACCATGCGGATAAAGCTACGGTATGTCCCATTAGGTCGCAATGTGCAAATCGCTAGCTTGCTGTGGTAGACTGTACTGCAGTTCTGCTGGCCCCCTCGGGTGAACGCTGTCAATTGAACGGGATCCCTGGAAAGCAAAGCCACTGTGAGAGATTGCTTCAAGTACGTCCGTCGTGCACTTGTCACTCCGGTCGTCACCACGGAGATCCAGATTGAGAGAGGCATCAATGTTTAAGAAACAAGCAGTAAAACAAACACCTGGGGACAATAGGGCCACCGCGGAAACTGTCAACAAAACAGGACAGCTGTCAAATTAGTGGCTTTAGACTGAGGGATGTAGAATTGTTTTGGGACTCCAGACATCTTGAAGATGTGGCCTTTTGCATAATTATTTTTGCTTTTCTAGCCTGGGATATACTTGTACTTATATGATTACATATTATGATTATTCAAATATTTCAATTAAGTATCTCCTCCTCTTGTACCCCGTAAACTGTGTAGCAAAGCATGTATTTTACATTTTCAGCAGTAGTTCAATTTCAACCACAAACCTGCCAAGAAGTGAGATGGGTGTAGACTTGAGCACAGTGGAACATCATACATATTCTGTAGGAGATCTTAGACCTATCAACATCCACCTCACGTCTTGTGGGAGCAACGTCTTGTGGGAGTCACGTTTTAGCCAATGAAAGCAGTTGTTTGGGAACTAAGCAGGGGGTTGACTTAGCGGAAACATGCTCACTTGGTCCACGGTTGGTTTGAGTGGAGCTGGTTGTTAAGCATCATGGCTCTTGTTACCTTTTGGGAACACACTCGATACCCTCTGAGGCTTATATAATCCCATGTTTCACCTCTGTTTTATTTGATCTCTCATTGCTCTCACTCTCTTCGTCTCTCATCCTCCTCTCTCTCCCTCCCCATTCACCTTTCCTCTCCCACTAAGAGTTCCTGAGCAGGAGGCCCCTTGTTCGGATGCACACCGAGACTCACACAGTTTCCAGCCCAACAATGAAAGGAGCTTTCAGCAAGGCTGGTTCCAATTCAACTGTGATAAATGAGAAGATAAGGCAATCAGTGCACACCATGACACTGTGTGCAGCTAGTTAGGCACACTTTGAGACCACTCAGGTGTGCTTGTGAAGCCCTACGGTTGGGGGAGCCTTCATATATATATATATATATATATATATATATATATATATATATATATGTAACACACACCCCTGATGGTGGCCACTTTATTCCGTTTTCTCCTTATCATGCTCATCTTTTTGTGTGCAGCAGGCCCCACTGCGTCAGTGGTATCTAAAATGCCTGCAAACCTGGACCGTAGGTTGTTCCCTAAGCAGCACCAGAGGAGATGTGTGGATCAGACCAGGGCAGAGTGGACTCATCTGCCTGTGCGTGTGTTTCTCCTGATGGTGCAGTTTCCCTGTTGGATGGCTGTCTGCAGATTTCCCTCAACCTGCTGCGGGGGGCCACTGTGAGTGTCCAGGGGGGGGGGGGGGGGGGGGGGGGAGAAGTTCAGCCCAGACGGGGTCAGGCTCTACATCCAGGGGGTCCTGGGGGCCTTGCGGGCAAGGCTGCGGTCGACCAAGACACAGGTGAGAGAGGGAGTGAACGGACTAGGAGAGAGAGATTCAGCTGCACCACGTTGCCATGGTTTTGGCCTTGATTACTGTTCTATCGTGGAGTGAACGTGGCGAGTGTGACTGGATTACTGTAGGTGAACCTAGCAGTGTCTGTCTTCCCTTTCATGTTACAGCTCCTCTCTTTTTTTCTCCTGGGTTTTTGTTTTATTCTGGGCTTGTTTCTTTTGCCTCATTGGTTTCCTATCTCACAGGTAATTCCGTCATTTTGTCCTCCCACCCTTTCTCCAAATAGAGCTGCCTTCCTTGACTGTACTGTATGTAGAATAGCGTAGGTAAACGGAGGTTTAGTGGCTTACAAGCTGAGATGCTAATACTTTAAAATATGATTACCTTGTAGATTATTTTGGCAAGGAAGGTCAGGGAAAAAATCATTTACATTGTGCGATGGAAATTAGGTGCATTTTAAATTTGCTTAATCAACCATTCAGTAGCTCTTCTGCAAATCTCCATGCAATTATGATTGTACTTCTTTCAGAGGAGAAACATGATTCATTGTGAATGAAAAGCCTCAGGGTTAAAATATTCAGGGTATTTGAGATGAGTTTCACTTGCGATATAAGTGAATATATTAATTTCCATTCGTTTGGCTTTTACACAGGGTGGTGCAAGTTCAAGGGTCAGGGAAGTTAACGGTCACAGTAGAGCCTTTCAGATAGGAGTGACTCATATTTTAGCAGATTTATTTCAATATTTGGATTATGGGTGCAAAGATTCCAGAGTACCTTCATCAAAGAAAATCACAATCAAACACATTTCCCATACCGAAATATGTCAATGAATCATAGTTTGTTTTGGCTATCCCTCTAGTTTTTACAAGTGGCCCTCGCCTCAGCTCCTTGGAGCACCACAATGACTGACAGACAGAGGGACATGCAGGCAAGCAGACAGACAGGACTTCCTCCTTGTGTCAACCCTTTTGCATTTTCTTTTCAGTTCTGTCTCCAGTGTGACGGGGAGAAAAAGAGGCCACAGTCTTGTTTTGAACATGTTTATGCCAGGGTGTGACTGTTTGGGAGTGTGTGCGTGTGAGTTTACGTATGTGTCTAGTCATCCATATAGTGTGTGTGTGTGTGTGTGTGTGTGTGTATGTGTGTGTGTGTGTGTGTATGTACATGTTTGTAGGATTTTCTTTTTCTTTTTTTAAATGAGTTAACACTTTTGGTGACATGGGCTGTCCTCTCACATTAACATTCCCATTACGATACGGCTGGCAATGGAGGCTCTGAGACGCCCGGAATGCCATTGTGGGGTTTGGTGGGTAATGTTTGGGGACAAACAGGCCCACAGTGGGGTGAGTGTGAAAGGGCCTGGGCTCTGACGCTGAATGGAAGGGGCTGGGGAGGACCACCTCTCTCAGGCTGGGGAGCTGTCACTCAATGCTCCGTTCTCCAGGAGGCAAAGAGAGAGAGAGATATTGAGAGGGAAAGGGAGAGAGGGAGGGGAGGCAAAAGAGACATGGTATTCTGCTATGTTTCTCACCCTAAAATATGACCAAAAAGGTGCATCACGTAGACCCGTGAAGATGGTTTGAAAACAGGGTAGCATTGTCTCATATCGTTTATTCAGAGGAAGATTACACGTGTTTTGGATTATTCAAGCATGCACAGTCCCCTTACCTGTCTCTTATTTTCAAATAAATGCCCTTTCCCTCTTTTCATAAGTCCCATAGAAATAGTTTACTTTAGCTTGTCATGTATATTATCTTGTCCCAAGTTCATCTTTTTAGTCCTAAAAGTCCATCGCTAGATATTAAGATTGCGTGCAGTTGCTCATGGATTTGTGCAAGTCTCTTCCTGCCGTGGTGTCCTTTTTACTGTCCCTGTCGTCATACGCCAAACCCTGGTGTGGAGCTTAATTAGCAAACTTATTGGAGGAACGCCGGCTGGAACTGCCGCTAGCTCGTTAGGTATCGAAGTGAGAGATCGACAGCATCAGGCTGTCTTAAACTTCTGACAGGTCTGAGTGCCCCAACCCACCCAAGTCCCCACGCCGATTAAATGAAGTGAAAATTGCATTCTCGTCTGGCTTGATATGAAAATGGAATTTGTGATCATGAAATATAGGCTACACAGTTGTCACTTCTTAAAAAGGTGTCGGCAGTTTGCTTCAGTGGATAAGGTGAATATTTGCCGTGACAGAAGAGAAGGGCTTTTGAGAGAGAGAGAAAAAAAACGTGTGATATATGTGATCAATGAAAGACTTCATCGCCTCGCGCTTCCTTTGGTCTTGTCGTGAGAGGGTTTAGATCTCGGTCTCTCAAAGTGTCAGTATGGTGTAGGACTTTTGACGCCGCTTACATGACAATACTGCCACCTAGAGGCGATCAGCTACACAACAGAAACTCACCGTCTGTGCGAGACAGCTGCTCTCTTTCTCACTTACTTTTCACCTCGAAACGGACAGTAAAAGACACTTGCGATGTTTATGTAATGCTCCCGCTCTTAGCATGTTTTATGAATTCTTGAATGGCTTGTTGTTGCTTGTTGTTGGTTGGTAAAAGTGATTTCGCTTGGCCTTTGAACAAAGCGTAGAGAAACATGCGTCAGAATAGAGACTTCTTTCAGTTAGTATTATATAGCAGTACAACATAGAACACAATGGATTAGGACAGTCAATTTAATCTGCCGTTGTAATGGACTTTTATAATGCTCTGTTGTATCAATGAGAGCTGTGTTATTAGATGAAGTCTGTAAAGAAAATCAAATATATGTTGCACTTTTTCCATCTGTCATCAAGTCAATGCTGGTTCTCTGGGGCCGAGCATGAACTCATTTCACAGGAACACAGAGGGTTTGTCAGGTGGTGAAGTGGCCACCAAATACAGACGACTGTGAACTCAGCCATCCAGCAACGGAATCAGGGCAAACACACCTCATTCCATCTGATCCCGTGATTAACCCAGGTGAGAGAGGGGGAGAAGCAGGCCAGGCAGGGAGGCAGGGAGCGGGTCTCAGCAACATATGAGCTTCAGGAAACCTGATTTCCAAGTCAAGGAACAAAGCTCAGCTGGGCCAACCCTGTAGATGGGCTCTGGTGCTTTGAAGATGAAACGGAAGGTATTTGGGCCCTGTGCCAACTAGCTCACAGTTCACAGGTCACAGGCAGGGAAGCAGCATCCTCCACAGTGTGTGGGAGAGGATGGAGCCATTGATGGGGTCTGTGGTTGTGGTGGGTTTCTGGGGCTGATGGGGAAAGGCTGAGAGGTGGAGGCAGGTTAAAGCCGAGGCCCAGAGAGGGCTCTAGGTTTGATTAGCGGCCATAGGAACCCTGGTGTTATAGGTAAGGAAGGCCATCTGCTCGGAGGGACCAGGCTTTCATGCCTCCATAGAGGGCAGAGACAAATACACAGGACAATCACATAGAATGAGATATCAAAGGAAGGGAGCTGGCCAAGACATCTGCCATTTATTGTGGCAGCTGAGTCCGATGTCTATATAAAGAATGATTATACAGTACACAGCCTATAGTCTGTTCTCCACGGTGTCCTTATGTAGTTGTATTTTGTAGGATCTTAGGTTGATCTATATGTTTAAAGGCATACAGTAGATCATGTGTGAATTCCATTAAAACCAGAGGACCCTCTCTGGCTGTTGTAACATGCCACATCTTGTGGTCAGTGGGCTTTGTGAGTCACTAAACAGTCATGGCCTTGTAGCCCTGGTCAGAAGGAATCATTCCGGGTTCAATTTTCTCCATACACGTCCAGCCTGGTGACGGCTCCACTGTGAGAAGAGGTCGGAGGCACAGAGGGTCTTCAACTCTTAGTGCCAAATGTCACATCCACTCCTTTTACTGTGCGTCCCCGGGCAAAGCCCAACCAGAACAGCGCAAGTGTTCATCCTCACGGGCCACCAACTTATCTTAGCTCTCATTTAAAGGGTTCAAGTGTCTACCTGAAGGGGACATGTGAACCCTCCCTGTCTAAGATTATTAATGTGTCGCCATCGATTCATGATGTGCATTCGCCATTCTAACTAGCACTTCTGTTGATACAGTGTCGTCAAGCTCTGAACCTGTTGTACAGATGCATCAGATATGCTATCCTTCCTCTTCTGGTTCTGATATATTGGGTGGCTTTATCTTTGTCTTTGACTGTAGACTTTGTGTGGCCTTGCCATGCTCTGTCAGATATTCTCTCCTTCAATGGGAAAGGTGGCAATGGATGTTCAGAGGTGGCATGGAGACCTGGGTTCATGGTATACACATATATATATATATATATATATATATATATATATATATATATATATATACAGTGCCTTGCGAAAGTATTCGACCCCCTTGAACTTTGCGACCTTTTGCCACATTTCAGGCTTCAAACATAAAGATATAAAACTGTATTTTTTTGTGAAGAATCAACAAAAAGTGGGACACAATCATGAAGTGGAACGACATTTATTGGATATTTCAAAAAAATTTAACAAATCAAAAACTGAAAAATTGGGCGTGCAAAATTATTCAGCCCCCTTAAGTTAATACTTTGTAGCGCCACCTTTTGCCGCGATTACAGCTGTAAGTCGCTTGGGGTATGTCTCTATCAGTTTTGCACATCGAGAGACTGAACATTTTTCCCATTCCTCCTTGCAAAACAGCTCGAGCTCAGTGAGGTTGGATGGAGAGCATTTGTGAACAGCAGTTTTCAGTTCTTTCCACAGATTCTCGATTGGATTCAGGTCTGGACTTTGACTTGGCCATTCTAACACCTGGATATGTTTATTGTTGAACCATTCCATTGTAGATTTTGCTTTGTTTTGGATCATTGTCTTGTTGGAAGACAAATCTCCGTCCCAGTCTCAGGTCTTTTGCAGACTCCATCAGGTTTTCTTCCAGAATGGTCCTGTATTTGGCTCCATCCATCTTCCCATCAATTTTAACCATCTTCCCTGTCCCTGCTGAAGAAAAGCAGGCCCAAACCATGATGCTGCCACCACCATGTTTGACAGTGGGGATGGTGTGTTCAGGGTGATGAGCTGTGTTGCTTTTACGCCAAACATAACGTTTTGCATTGTTGCCAAAAAGTTACATTTTGGTTTCATCTGATCAGAGCACCTTCTTCCACATGTTTGGTGTGTCTCCCAGGTGGCTTGTGGCAAACTTTAAACAACACTTTTTATGGATATCTTTAAGAAATGGCTTTCTTCTTGCCACTCTTCCATAAAGGCCAGATTTGTGCAATATACGACTGATTGTCTCCCACCTCAGCTGTAGATCTCTGCAGTTCATCCAGAGTGATCA
Source organism: Oncorhynchus kisutch (assembly GCF_002021735.2). NCBI lineage: Eukaryota > Metazoa > Chordata > Actinopteri > Salmoniformes > Salmonidae > Oncorhynchus > Oncorhynchus kisutch. The sequence goes on from NC_034177.2 coordinate 45,723,444, forward strand.
TGGGCCTCTTGGCTGCATCTCTGATCAGTCTTCTCCTTGTATGAGCTGAAAGTTTAGAGGGACGGCCAGGTCTTGGTAGATTTGCAGTGGTCTGATACTCCTTCCATTTCAATATTATCGCTTGCACAGTGCTCCTTGGGATGTTTAAAGCTTGGGAAATCTTTTTGTATCCAAATCCGGCTTTAAACTTCTTCACAACAGTATCTCGGACCTGCCTGGTGTGTTCCTTGTTCTTCATGATGCTCTCTGCGCTTTTAACGGACCTCTGAGACTATCACAGTGCTGGTGCATTTATACGGAGACTTGATTACACACAGGTGGATTGTATTTATCATCATTAGTCATTTAGGTCAACATTGGATCATTCAGAGATCCTCACTGAACTTCTGGAGAGAGTTTGCTGCACTGAAAGTAAAGGGTCTGAATAATTTTGCACGCCCAATTTTTCCGTTTTTGAAATATCCAATAAATGTCGTTCCACTTCATGATTGTGTCCCACTTGTTGTTGATTCTTCACAAAAAAATACAGTTTTATATCTTTATGTTTGAAGCCTGAAATGTGGCAAAAGGTCGCAAAGTTCAAGGGGGCCGAATACTTTCGCAAGGCACTGTATATATATATATATATATATATATATATATATATATATATATATATATATATATATATATATATATACACACCTGTCAGCAATGGTATGCACATGGCCAAACGTATGTGGACACCCCTTTAAAAGAGTGGTTTCGGCTATTTCAGCCATACCCATTGCTGACAGGTGAAAAAAATAGAGCAAACAGCAACGCAATCTCCATAGCTAAACATTGGCAGTAGAATGGCCTAAATGAATAGCTCAGTGACTTTCAAGGTGGCACTGTCATAGGATGCCATCTTTCCAACAAGTCAGTTTGTCAAATGTCTGCCTTTCTAGAGCTGCCCCGGTCAACTGTAAATGCTGGCATTGTGAAGTGGAAACGTCTAGGAGAAACAACGGCTCAGTCGTTAAGTGGTAGGCCATTACACAAGCTCACAGAAAAAGAGCTCACCACTGAGTGCTGAAGCGTGTAACGTGTAAAAATCGCCTGTCCTGGGTTGCAACACTCACTACCGAGTTCCAAACTGTCTTTGGAAGAAACGTCAGCACAATAACTGTTCGTCAGGATCTTCATGAAATGGGTTTCCATGGCTGAGCAGTTAGAGTGAGGAATCACACTTCACCATCTGGCTGCCAGGAGAATGCTACCTGCCCCAATGCATAGTGCCAACTGTAAAGTTTGGTGGAGGAGGAATATCAAATCAAATCAAATGTATTTATATAGCCCTTCGTACATCAGCTGATATCTCAAAGTGCTGTATAGAAACCCAGCCTAAAACCCCAAACAGCAAGCAATGCAGGTGTAGAAGCAATAATGGTCTTGGGCTGTTTTTCATGGTTTTGGCTAGGCCCTTGAGTTCTGGTGAAGGGAAATATTAACGCTACAGCATACAATGCCATTCTAGACAATTCTGTACTTCCAACTTTGTGGCAGTTTGGGGAAGGCCCTTTCCTGTTACAGCATGACAATGCCCCCGTGCACAAAGTGAGTTCCATAGAAAAAATGGTTTGTCGAGATCTGTGTGGAAGAACTTTACTTGCCCAACATCTGTGCCCGACCTCACTAATGCTCTTGTGGCTGAATGGAAGCAAGTCCCCGCAGCATTGTTCCAACATCTAGTGGAAAGCCTTCCAAGAAGAGTGGAGGCTGTTATAGCAGCAAAGTGGGGGACCAACTCCATATTAATGCCCATGATTTTGTAATGAAATGTTCGACGAGCAGGTGTCCACATACTTTTGTCCATGTAGTGTATCTGGTGGATGGCAGCAAAATGTCAGTGAGCACAGAGGACTTTGAGGAGCAGAATAGTTAGAATGCATGAGAAGATCACAGTCAGTTCCGAAGATCTATTCCTATACAATCGTTGTATGCAGACATTTGTTCAACTTCACTTCTTTTTAAGACGGGCTATGTGTTAATAATAACTCTGAGCCAGGCTTTTGACAGGATGTTGGAACACCTTTCCACATCAGGCTATTTGTACACTCCAAGTTGTAAGACCTCCTGTCATGTCAGTCGATAACTTACAGCAGCCCAAAATCTGAACAGTCACCTGTTAAGACGCTACTGTTCTTTCTGTCGAAACATAACAACCCAGTTTGATGCTGCTCTCCACAGTTGAGCCCAAACTGATGTTCTGTAAACTACATGTCACACCTCCTCATTGTTCGAGAGGTCAGCTTCGCCGTCATTTCAATCCCAAGTAGTCAGCCTCTGTATTGTCCGTCTGGACCGGCATGTTTTTTTTTTTTTTTTACACTCAGCAAACTAACCATGATGCAGATAGCAACTAAACAACACCCATCTCACTTAGAGCACACAATGAACATTACAGGAGCATACTTTTCTTTTCAACTGGATATCAGAGAGTTCGTGCTCCAAAGAACTGCTATTTAGATTCTTAGTTAAAAAAAATAGCTCTGTTTGCATTTTTACTTAGTGGTATCAGTCTTAAGATGTGAGAAGGGGGTTTCCGCAGGATCAATGTCAGGCTGTGGGGAGGCAGGCCCAGCGGCCCACTACCATGCTGTCTAACTGGAGAGGGACATGGGGTGCGGTGGGGAAGTGACGACCTCTAATTGCACTCTGTGGAGACTTAACACCCCGCGGAACTGAATGAAAGAAAGCGCAGGCTGGCTCCGTCTCCATTGTGTGGAAAATAAATACGTGCAGTCGTGTCCCAGGGTGTGAAATAACACACCAGCCAAAGGATTTCACTGGTCATTTCATCCCCAGCTGCAGGCCGAAAACAAAATGACATTGTCTTTTAAACGTCAAGAGCACAATAGTGTTGGGCCCAAGCAGGGACAGAGGGTAAGGCTTTTAAGTGCTGTTTATTTAGCTGAAGCTGTCAGGGAGGCATGGAACTAAACTGAAGTTAGTTAGGAAGCTGACTGACAAGTATGCTCTGATACCGGCATGTGCTTGCTATTGATATTTTGGGGGGTATTACCCCCATGAGAAGAATTCAGGAGAATTAATTTATTTAGCCGAGATGAAATGTGTTTTTTTCTTTCGTTTTCTATAGCCATGATATTCATTCACATTTAAACATTTTAGTTCCTCACGGTCTGTTTTAGGGCCTACACGACAACACATTACGAAAGGGCAGTTTAGCTTTCCCTCTGTCATCCAATTGAGGTTAGCTCAATTTAAGTCTTGTAGTTAGGATGAGAAGGGCATAAGAGGAGATGGGCTCCGTCTGCTGCTTGTCACTTCCCAGCACGTTCTACAGCACCTGGGGGAATCAGAATCCGTCGCCACGTCTTCCGTCAAAACACTGCCTGATGGCTGTCTGGGTCACAGGGCAGCCTCGGTCCGCATACAAACACGGTCATCGCACCGCAGCTCAGCCCCGTCACCCTGTCGGCCACAGCATGCGTCGGTCTACTCCACTTGTCCCCGTCCTGCACTGTTTATGGCCAAAATGAAAGCCGATTTGTTCAGAGGTCTTGTTTGTTTTTTTACAGGGAGGGCATGGAAGACAGAGTCTGTCAGTGGCCTGTGTAGCGCGTTGAAGATACAGCTTCTTCCTCTGCTCGGTTCCTGTGTATAGGACCCTGTGTATCACTTTGTCAGGACTGTGGAGACAATCATAACAATGGCAGTATAAGTAAGAGGGATTATTAATTAGCGGAAGGGTAATTCATTTGCGAATTACATTTGGGGTTTATTGTGGTGGAGGATCAGTAAGCAGATGTTTGCTGGAGGCTATTTCACATATCTGTCTTTACGTCAAATATGTAGGCCAAGCCACTGTGGAATATGCTGCTCTTTTAGCATAGCCATTGCCCTTATGAATCTAAAATATGCATTACTAGTAGTATGAATGTATTATTATCATTATTAAATAACTAGTATTATTTAGATTTTCAGTAATGCCTCCGAAACATTCTTTATTAGTAGCGCAAAGCTGCCTGTCATCAATAATTAACAGATATTATAAGTAAATACATAATAAGCTAATTGAAATAATGAGCTATTTGTTCTAATTTTATGTTCATCAATTAATTGCACCATTTGGATAAAAAGTAGTAAACATTATTATTTATGTTGTATTATTTAATGATGGATATTTTATTCGCTCCATTGTTGGTATTGCCGTTGCATGGTCCTTCTAAGGCTATCTGAACTCATTAGTATGCTGACATCAACGACATGTCCAGAACAAAACTGGCTACATGTCTGTGCTAATGATTGGGATTGGGAAAGACAGAAACTCTACGATGACGATCATGCATTATTTTTTACTTGATTTGTTTAATTACATAATTAAAACGAATGGAAAGAAAAGCATAACATCCAACATGTTCTTTTTAAACAGATGAATGAATTCAAACCCTATTACTCCTTTTGTAAGAGAAAATAGAATAGCATGTCTACTGGAAATTCTCCGACAGATAATTATGGAGACTCATTATAGAGTCACAGGTTGGTAGGATTATGGAAGGAGCTTTCTGCTTAGAATAGTATATATATGATTAAACATTAAATGTGTTATCCTTTCTATTTTTCTTTTTTTTTAGAACTTAAACTTAAAGTTAAAGTTTACATTTGACCTCCAACCGTCACCTTTGCCACTTGTTGTGAACCTCCAAAACTTCCAAGTCACTTGTTTTCTTTGCCAAGAGTTGTGTGAAGCTGTCAAGTTATTCTCACATACTTGATTGTGAAAGAACAACGTGTTCTGAGATGATATCCTGCCAGCTTTTTCACAATCCATTAGTTCCTGGAGCAACATCAGAAGGAAGTGGAGGTAGAGTGAAATTCCTGTTCGACACAGATGTCAGGATCAAAAGTCAGAGACATTCTCCGAGCAGCAGGGGGGGGGGGCATGCTTGCTAGACCTGAAACATAACAACAATTAGCATCCATCCGCCATGTGACATACTCCTCATACAGCAGATCCTGTCTCCAGTTCTGTCAGCTGGCGCTCAAAGTGGAGGAGGGAGTCAAAAGCTCTTTCACGGGGTGAAATGCTAGGGATGGTGTAAGAGTTGTACTGTACAGTAGCTTTAACTGCATTTCACAGACCAATAAAGTCCTGTAAAGGTATAGTAACATTAATACTCAATCATTGATTGACTGGTGTGATTGAGTGAAATGTCAGTATTGTAATAGGGAAAACATGTGTTTTGTATGGTAATGTTATATTTGTGTTTGAATCATCCACTTGACCAGATGGGTGATGATGGCCTTGGGTCTGTCGTGGCTGGTAGGGGATCAACTGGGTCATCAGTCCATACTAGCAGTCTTCTCTTCCTAACCAGGTGCATATGCTAGGTTCAGCTGGAGCTTGAGTCCCTGCGTATCTCTAAAACATATTATTCCCCACTCACCCAGGCTCGGACTGCCTCCGTCCACTGAGATCAGCTCTGTTATCACGGTCCAGTGAAGTGAGACCCTAAGAAATATCTCAACTGTAGAATTGTATGAATTGTGTACATATGTTGCATGGCGTGTTACGTGTGTCTTGGCATATCAAATAATGTGCATGGGGCAATAATGGGGCATATTGATTGATTGACTAGTAAGGAAACTCACTCACTTTATTTGTAAAGTAAACTCACAGCAGTGAAAATCGTATGACATGACCAGCTGTTTATTTATTATTAGAAGGAAAAACATATGTTGTTACAGAGAACTTGGGTTTTATCATTTGTTTGTAAAAATGTGACAATGAAAAAAAAAAAGAAAGCTGAATTAAACTCGGTTTATAAACGGTTTTCCTAAAGTTAACCACGATTTACAAAACATCCAAACAATTATTGAGCTCTCTCATAGACTAGTAATGGCGATGTAATTATTAGTCGACAAATTATATTGATTTCAGGTCAAATGACTTGGAAGGCCAGACAAACAATAGGGAGAGCTAAACGCAGGTTGTGTATATGCGTGTGTGTGTGTGCGTGTGCGTGTGCGTGTGTGTGTTGTGGTATGTGTGCATAGGTGTACATGCATGCAGAAGTGAGTGCTTGTGTGTGTGTTGGGGGTAAAAGGTATAGATGGTCTAACGACAGAGAGAAGACGTGTCTTCCAGCAGACGATTGGGAAACCTCCCCCCGTCTCTGCTTGACCTGCTCCTTGTTGTCCTGACAGTGGCCTCTTTGTCAACACAATGGCAGCCTCTGAAGTGTGAAGAAGCAACATTAATATTGCCCAGCAGGAGGGGGAAATCTGGGTGCCATGCATGAATCCCCTCTCCATTTTCACCATTTAGCTCCCTGCTTTATTTCCATATGTTACTGCACAAGCAGACAAGTGTTATTAACAAATGTAAATTTTTGGGGTGTGCCTAAAAAATATATATTGACAACTTTTGCTGTGGATACTCCCACATTATTATGACTGCAAACACATGGCTGCGGTTGTAATTTGAGACATGGTGATTGACAGGCAATGATAATGGCTCTGTGGCCATCAGATATAAAATACATAATTGCTCCTGGGTAGTGTTTTGCAGTGTTCACAGCTCAGGGAGTGTCTGGAGACCGAGATCACCTTAACAGTTCAAGTAGGCAAGTAGTCAGGTTAAAGAGGGAATAACAATATTTAGGTGGTAGAACGTTCTATGACAGCATATTGGATGACTCTCATTCATATTCGGTGGGAAGGTAGCCGAAAGGTTGCTGGATCGAATCCCCGAGCTGACAAGGTAAAAATATGTCCTCCTGCCCTGAGCAAGGCAGCTAACCATGGATGTTGATCATGGCAGTCCCGCGCACCTCTCTGATTCAGGGGTTGTGTTAAATGCGGAAGACACATTTCAGTTGAAGACATTCAGTTGTACAACTGACTAGGTATCCCCCTTTCCCTTTTCCATTCACCCAGTTCAATGTAACAGCAATAGGTTTAGGCTACTACATGGTACTTAAATTTTCCCTCTAGCCATCATGAGGTTGCTTCAACCTAGCCTATGAATGAAAGTTTACAACATATGCGCACACAGGTCGAGAGACACATTTTAGGTGGCAGACAGTGACACATTGACAGAAAGTGTCATTCAATACCACCTTGCACACTCTTGCCTGCATCTAGCTGATATAGGGTGTAATCATTAGTCCAACCGTTGCAAACAAGAGTTTCTATTGGACAAATTCAGGTATGTTTATCCTCGTTGTGTTCCATTTACTTCCGTTTAAGAATTGTTTTTCAACAGAATTGGTGGAATGAATACACCCCTGATCACACATAAACACAGTTCACATTCATAGCAGTCACGTTGTATTCTTTATCGCATCTATGCACTCGCCTCCTCACACATTTTCCCTTCACTTGTGGACTTCAATGCACAACACATCAGCTGTATGTGACCAGGCAAAAAAAACTTTCCGAGCCAAACCTCTACACACAGCCTACATCATTGTCACCATATTAGCTAAAGTAACATCATGGTCAGCATAGCTTATAGAAATAACGCGTTAGTAAACCTGCTACAATCATGCAGTATTATTACTGTGTACAGTCAGTGAGCAGTTACACCTTTCTCTATTCCTCTCTTGCTTCTCCTTCACTTTGCTTCTCCTGTAATTTGTTCAAAACTGTTCAAATATTGTCTTTCACTCTCTTTGAGTCAACTACTCACCACGTTTCATGCACTGTAGTGCTAGCTAGATGTAGCTTATGCTTTCAGTACTAGATTAATTATCTGATCCTTTTTTTGGGTGGACAAAATGTCAGTTCATGGTGCAAGAGCTCTGATAGGTTTGAGGACGTCCTCCGGAAGTTGTCTATAATTACTGTGTAAGTCTATGGAAGGGGATGAGAACCATGAGCCTCCTAGGTTTTGTATTGAAGTCAATGTACCTAGAGGAGGACGGAAGCTAGCTGCCCTCCAGCTACACCATGGTGCTACCCTACAAAGTGCTGATGAGGCTACTGTAGACCTTCTTTGCAAAATAGTGTGTTTTAATCAATTATTTGGTGACGTAATTATATTTTGTATAGTTTTATCTAAAAAGGATAACTCCTTAAATGTTTAGCAATTTTGTCTTCCCCTTCCTCTGAGGAGCCTCCACTGATACGAGGATAGCTTGAAATCCAAGTCGTTGACATGTATCCTTCTTGCCTATCAAGCGATCTTTTCGAGTGTTATAGATATACTTACTAGTATGAAGATTACAGTATGTATGCCTACCAGCACCTGCACACAGTATGCATCACACTGAATGATTGGCGTGGGTCAAAAAATGTGTTTGAATTTGTCATTGCTTTGATGTTTCCATTACCAATGTAAGAGTCTTAGAGCACGACTCAAATCTATTAACACCATCAATGTTAATGGAGTGTTTCATATACAGCGATAACATCTTGATCAAACAGTAAAACTGCTCTCAATGTATGATGCCTTGCCCTCAGAGATGAAAGTATGGAGTATATCTAGCTAAACCCCAGCCTGTGGCCCCTCCACCCGCTCTGCTCCTCTGCCCAGCCTCTCTCATGTTCACCCAGGTCCACGGTGCGGGGCTGGGGAGTGGGTATCAAAGCACAGCGGCTGTGGGTGTTTGTTTGTGGGCCGTGGCCGGGGCTGGGGAGGGCTGGGGGGGTTGTAGCCAGACCTCCTGAATGGGATTAGTGGCTCCTAGGGAGAGGAGAGGGGATGTTGAGTGAACACCTGCCATGGTCTCAATAGAGTGGCGCGGAATCACCCCAATCACTTGCAGTAGGCCGAGCTGAATGGAGGGAAAGGGTGGGGTAGAGAGTATAGGGGGGCACTATTACCACTCCCATCCCACTGCAAAACATGCCGCACATAGTTACTTACCACGTCACACTTATACGTAGCCAAAACCAAGCAACAACTATAATATAGTTATGCCAAAGTAAGCCTTTATTTGTCTATGTTTAATGTGTGTGTGTGTGTGTGTGTGTGTGTGTGTGTGTGTGTGTGTGTGTGTGTGTGTGTGTGTGTGTGTGTGTGTGTGTGTGTGTGTGTGTGTGTGTGTGTGTGTGTGTGTGTGTGTGTGTGAGAGAGAGAGAGAGATGGGAGCAAGCATATTATGGGATTAAGGGCAATTTTCTTTCAATTACAGTTAAAAACCTCTGCTGACCTGAATAATTGATGTATTTTAACATAATCCCTTGGAGTTTGGGATGCTATTAACTCATGTGTCTAATGGTGTTCATAATGATATCCAGCTATACGCCACTGTATAATCAAGATGTCCTTTTTTCTTTGGATTCAGATGAGTTTTGTATCGTTCATAATGCCTGACAGTGAAAATGCTAAAGAGGGATCGTTCTTTTATGTGCTTTCATCTCTGTCAAATGTTTTGTAGATGTAGCGATGCCATTTCCTTTTGTTTTGAACTCTTCTTGGTGCTTTCCTGCAGCCTATTATACAGTCATATGAATCGATTCCTTAAATAAAGACCAATAATGGTGACACAAAAGGACGAAGTCATCCCACTTCAATACACCATTGTTTTCCTCCCATTTTTCGGTTTCCAAAAAGTTTTCCCAGCGTAATCATTCTTGCTGACATAAGTGAGGAGTCATAGTCTAGGAGACCTGTAAGATATCTGTAATAGCTCTCCCTTCTATACACAGGCCTTTTTACTTTCGTTAGCAGGCCAGCCATTTTAATGACCTCCTCTACTTGTGTAGTGTGAGTCTAAAATGATTCCCCTCTTATCCCTCAATAAGCGAGCTAAGACGTGCACTCTATTCAGCTGTGGCCGGCCCTGAATAAGAGCCCGTCTTTAAAAGCCCATATTCCAATCGGAAAACAGAGAGTATGTCTGTTGATCTCTCAAAGACAGTAGCTGGAGACAGTAATGACGAGCCACTCTGAGGAGATGAAGAGGCCTTTGTTCTAGTTAAGAGGCTCTGTCTAAATATTCCTAGTGCTGCTTGGCCCCTCGACGCCCCTCAAGGCCTCTTCAGCTGTGAAAAGGATTGGTAAGGCCTCTGCTACGGACACGTCTCTTCATTAGCTTTGGCCATGGCTGTGTTTGACTGTGAAAGCCAGCCTAGGATGAGGTTGTGTCATGAGGGTCTGGTAAATACTTGTCTGGACCTCAGGCCCAAACTCTTTATATACTCACAAAGTTAAGATGTCGAAATCGTAATGTTAGAATACCGTACACCAAAAAGACTGTTCAAAGATGACTTCATATTGCTTTGATTTTTTTACTTGGGGCGAGGGGAATACCGATTTGCACCTTTTAGCAGAGAATCACAACTTCTAACACTCGTAAAACTACACTTATAGCAACTCTTTGTTTGTTGTGAGAAGTTGTAGCTTTTTTTTGTCAGCTTGTGAAATTCATTTGGATTTCAGAGAATCCACATGGACATATGGGGCAGCCATTGGTGAACAGATTATTAGGAGTACAGACAGGTGATGAAAGCCCACTCCGGAGTGATTCTAATTACAGTGTTAGCGAGGCATGGACTGCATTTGTTACCAGCTAATTAAGATTCCCTTCAGTGAATGTGCTCGTCCTCAGTGTTTTGACAGAGGTTGTTGGACTCCTAATCTTTTATTGCATGCATGTCTTGTGTAAGTGTCTTTTCAAACACAGCCTATCACCTCTGGAGAAAAAAAAACATGATATGTCGCATTGATTTGTGGGGGAATTTTCACTTGAGCTCATCTCTCTTTGCTGTCATTTGACCAGAGGTTCTATAAGCATCCACAATGATATGATTATAGCCAATCGCCTGCGTCTCTTCTCCAGTGAAGTAAATAAAAGGAATATTGACAGAGGGCTAAAATGCCACAACAGCATCATCATCCGGCCAGGTACGGGGGTTATTTTCTCCCCCTCCTTCGCCACTCCCATCCCGGGAGAGGAGAAACTCACGTGCACTCATACAGTAGCACACATTAGGATCAAGAGGCCGTAAGTCAGAGGCCACTGATTGAGCCTGTCTCCCAAAGAAAGGCTCGCCGACAGCAGAATCAATCCAGTGCTGTGTATTGATTTGGCAATATCACAGCTGCTTTCTAATGAAAGGGTAGAGAGAGCGAAGGGCAGAGAAAGCGAGAGATAGAGAGGGGAGAGAAGAGCCGAGTTGTACCAAGGCTGGAATTACCTTTCGATTCGCCGAGGTCCACAGTGTTGGGACTCTCATTTTGCCTGGGCACCTCTTCACCTGATCAATACAGCATCAGCCCAAAGCCCAGTAATTATCTCCATTCTCTCTCTCTCTCTCTCTCTCTCTCTCTCTCTCTCTCTCTTTCTCTCTCTCTCTCTCTCTCTCGCTCTCGGTCTCGGTCTCGGTCTCGCTCTCGCTCTCTCTCTATAGCCACACAGACAAAGATCCAGTGCCCGCCAGGCCAGCGCCAGGGGATAGGAAGGTCATGCAAAATCAACCGCCCAAGCTGAAGGTGATGGGCGAAGAAAGGATCCCCTGGCTGCCAGGCCCGGCTGCAGTACTTAGCTGCAATTTTAATTACTGTAATTTCCCCTAGAAGTCGGAGAGGGAGCTGATGAAGTGAGGCACTCTCCTCCCCGCTGTTCCTGATGAGGCTCGATAGGTCTTCAAATTACGCGTTGACTCCGCCATTTGATTTCCCTCCGTGTTTAGTGCTAATAACCTGTAGAGTAGAGCCCACTTTTCCTTCTCTCCCCCCACCTCTCAGTCCCTGGTGTCAGTGTGGTAATTACACTGTGTGAAATCTCTACCGCAATCACAGCTGTCCGGACCTCACAGAGCAAGCCAGGTCAGCCGGGCCAACGCTAAGTCGAGAAGCTGGCCCAGTCCGGGCCATCCATGACAGGAAACCAAATGTCTGTTGTAGGTCTATTCACTTTTAACATTTTTATTTCAGATGGCATGATTTCATCACTGATTTTGTTTTACCTTTAAGCTATACACAAAATGGAATAGGGAGAAGAGATTTATAGGATTCATAAGACATTTTCTGTGTCTATTGTGACAGGATTTTATACAGCAAAACACAGACCAATTGTTTGAGTTCTAAAGAGTCTGAATCCATCTATTTATGACTTTGTATCCCATTTAATGAATCATTTCAGAAACACCGTTATTGGTCCAACTCATCCCAAACCATCTCAATTGGGTTGAGGTCGTGTGATTGTGGAGGCCAGGTCATCTGATGCAGCACACCATCACTCTCCTTCTTGGTCAAATAGCCCTTACACAGCCTGGGGGTGTGTTGGGTCGTTGTCCTGTTGAAAAACAATGATAGTCCCACTAAGCGCAAACCAGATGAGATGGCATATCGTGGCAGATTGCTGTGGTAGCCATGCTGGTTAAAGTGTGCCTTAAATTCTAAATAAATCACAGACAGTGTCACCAACAAAGCAGCCGCACACCATCACACCTCCTCCTCCATGCTTCACGGAGGAAACCACACATGCGGAGATCATCTGTTCACCTACTCTGCTTCTTACAAAGACACGGTGGTTGGAACCAAAAATGTCAAGTTTGATGTCATCAGACCAAAGGACAGATTTCCACAGATCTAATGTCCATTGCTCGTGTTTCTTGGCCTTAACAAGTTTCTTCTTATTATTGGTGTCCTTTATTAGTGGTTTCTTTGCAGCAATTCGAACACGAAGGCCTGATTCACGCAGTCTCTTCTGAACAGTTGATGTTGAGATGTGTCTGTTACTTGAAGCATTTATTTGGGCTGCAATTTCTGAGGCGGGTAACTCTAATGAACTTATCCACTCCAGCAGAGGTAACAGTGGGTCTTTCTTCCCTGTGGCCGTCCTCATGAGAGCCAGTTCCATCATAGAGCTTGATGGTTTTTGCGATTGCACTTGAAGAAACTTCAAGTTCTTGACATTTTCCGTATTGACTTCATGTCTTAAAGTAATGATGGACTGTCATTTCTCTTTGCTCATTTGAGCTGTTCTTGCCATAACATGGACTTGGTCTTTTACCAAATAGGGCTGTCTTCTGTATACCACCCATACCTTGTCACAACACAACTGATTGTCTCAAACGCATTAAGAAGGAAATCAATTCCACAAATTAACTTGTAACAAGGCACACCTGTTCATTGAAATGCATTCTAGGTGAATACCTCATGAAGCTGGTTGAGAGAATGCCAAGAGTGTCCAAAGCTGTCATCAATGCAAAGGGTGGCTACTTTGAAAAATTGCAAATATAAAACATATTTTGATTTGTTTAAACACTTTTTTTGGTTACGACATGATTCCATATGTGTTATTTCCTAGTTTTGATCTCTTTACTATTATTCTACAATGTAGAAAATAGTCCAAATAAAGAAAGACCCTTAAAGGAGTAGGTGTGTCCAAACTTTTGACTGATACTGTATATATATATACAGTGCCTTCGGAAAGTATTCAGACCCCTTGACGTTTTCCACATTTTGTACATTACAACCTTGTTTTTTATTTTACAACCTAACAATATCCCATAATGACAAAGTAAAAACAGGTCTTTAAAATGTTTTGCAAAAGTATAAAATGAAATAACTGACATATCACATTTACATAAGTATTCAGACCCTTTACACAGTACTTTGTTGAAGCACCTTTGGCAGCAATTATAGCCTCAAGGATTATTGGGTATGTCACTACAAGCTTTGCACACCTGTATTTGGGGAGTTTCTCCCGTTCTTCTCTGCAGATCCTCTCAAGCTCTGTCAGGTTGGATGGGGAGCATCAATGCACAGCTATTTTCAGGTCTCTCCAGAGATGTTAGATCATGTTCAAGTCTGGGCTCTGGCTGGGCCACTCAAGGACATTCAGAGACCCGAAGTCCCGAAGCCACTCCTTCGTTGTCTTGGCTGTGTGCTTTGGGTCGTTGTCCTGTTGGAAGGTATACCTTCGCCCCTGTCTGAGGTCCTGAGTGCTTTCGTGTCATGGTTCCACCTGTCACCAGAGGGCAGCAGAGACTGTCCTACAGACATGAATGACACTCAGGTGTGTCCTATTAATCATTATGAGTTCCCTGTTAAAATATGTGTGTTTTCTGGTGTTCTTTGCAGAAGCTTGAATTGTTTACAGTGTGCGTTTGTTTCTTGAGTGAGTTTTCGAGACTTAGTGTTTGTTGTTTTTTCCAGTGTATTGTGATCCTGCGGCTACTGTTTATCAGTAAAGTATTTATGTTCATCCTTAACCACTGATTCCTCATCTGGTCTCTTCTCTGCACCTGGGTCCAACCTCACCACATCACATTTGGAGCAGGTTTTCATCAAGGATCTTTCTTTGCTCCATTCATCTTTCCCTCAATGCTATGTCCTATTCTAACTTTCTAAATGTCGACAGAAAATCAATGGACAAGTTAATGCCACATAGCTACTGTCTCCTCAGCCAAGCTATATCCATACTGGGGACCATTATTAATCATTACAAACTTCGTATACCTAATCAGCGGTTTTCAGTTGCTGCGGAACAGTTTGTTTGTGTGTTTAACTCTGCCTGTTAACACACTGGATGATTCAGAATCCATTGAAGAGCTTGAACGATTCATTGACGAGAGATACTTACGAACTCAAAGGAACATGTCACTGGTTTCAGAGGATTCAAGCATTGTTAAGGACAACCAACCCAATCAACAAAACAAACCAAAACCAGGTTGGCCAATAGGTAACAACGATGGAACCAAACCATCCCCTAGTAAGAGGACGCGTGTGGCGAGTGGGGAGAGGTTTACTGATATGGATGTTGACTTGTTAAAATCCCTCCATGAAAGGTTTGCCAATCTTGATATCTTGGATATATTACGAGAGGACATCAATGCATTATGTGCTAGTATAGAATTCAGCCAACGTCAGATTGATGATCTAAGGAAAGAGAACATGGAGCTGAAAGGTACTGTAGACTCTATTCATAGCAAGGTGGAGGTGGTGCAAAGGGAGAACAAACAACTTAAAGAATCATTGCTTGATGTACAGTGTCGATCAATGCGGAACAATCTAATATTCTCAGGGATACCGGAGAATGACAACAGCAGAGGCTGTGAGGACACAGTCCGAGATTTTATGTCAACTCAATTAAAACTGCCCACTGATGTTGTGCGTAATGCCACTTTCTCCAGAGTCCATAGAATAGGTAAGGCCACGAGCTATTATTAACACATTTAAGCAAAAGGAAATGACCAAGAACATGGGCAGAGAACTCAGAAACACACTGATTTTGGAATGAATGATCACTTCCCCACCGAGGTCAATGAAAGGAGAAAAAAACTATAACCCCTCACGAAGGAAAAGCGTTGCCTGAATCAACGAGTCTCCATGGTGATGGATAAACTTTATCAACGGGCAATTGTATCGGGACACTGGAGTAACTCCCTGGCTATTTGAATTGAATGTTTAAAACCGAGTTTGTGTGTTGTAGTGTATCATGACAACTATAACGATTACATGCTCTATTGATCTCCACTTGATAAGGAAAGGGCTGCATATGGCTCAGGTTAATGTATGTAGTCTTCCTAACAAAATAAGTGAGGTTTTTAACTTGGTCAACATAAATAATATTCATATTTTGGCTTTGACCGAAACACATTTAGATGCATCTGTAAATGATGGGCAAATGAACATTCAAGGATATAGTCTACTGAGAAGGGACAGGAATAGGAATGGTGGGGGTGTTGCACTGTATATTCAGAATCATATACCTTTGAAGAGGAGGGATGACCTTAATGTAGGTCAAATAGAGGCACTATGGGCTCAAGTACATCTGCCTCACCAGGCACCCATATTGGTAGGATGTGTGTATATAGACCTCCTAGCTCTACGGTGTCCTATCTGGATGACTTATGTACTGGGTTTGACCAAGCCACAGATAGCAACAGACATGTATTTATCTTGGGTGATTTTAATATAAATTGGAAGGATCACAATAATTTGAATAGAACACAATTGATGAGATATGCCAAGAACTGTGGTTTGAAACAAATGTTTAATGATACTACTAGATCTACCAAGGTTCCAAAGAAACCCCCTAGGATTGTGGTCAAAAGAAATTTTTTAACATTTAATCATGAGCTATTTCTAAAT
The DNA here is from genome assembly GCF_002021735.2 of Oncorhynchus kisutch. NCBI lineage: Eukaryota > Metazoa > Chordata > Actinopteri > Salmoniformes > Salmonidae > Oncorhynchus > Oncorhynchus kisutch. The sequence goes on from NC_034177.2 coordinate 45,739,483, forward strand.
TATTTGGCTGCTGTACCCTGGAAGCTGATTTATCTAGAGGATGATTTAAATCACTCTACAGAATGTTTTAGTGATTTGCTCATGGAGGTAATGGACCATCATGCCCCAGTAAGAAAGAGTACAGTTGGTGCCCGTCCATCTCCATGGATTGATGATGAACTGGGTGAGGCTTTTTCTCAAAGAAATATGGCAAAAGTCTTGGCAGCCAAGTCAAAATTAGAAATTGATGAACAGAATTATAGAACATTAGGTAATTATGCAGTTAAATTGAATCGAAAGAAAAAAAAAGTTATTTGACAACAATGTGTTTATTGATTCTAAAAATGATTCTAAAAAGGTATGGAACACAGTTAAGGGCTTACTTGGTACATCTATCTCATCATGCCCATCTAGTGTGGAGTTTGACGGGAGAATAATAACATAACCAGTTGATATTGCCAATCATTTTGCAGATTTTTTTACAAAGAAAATTAAATTACTGAGCAACAATGTAAACATACATTTTTCCAAACAAGCTATTGTCCAATGGATTGATGATCATATTATGAGCAACAATATCTGCTCTTTTAGTCTACAAGCGGTGTCAGTGGAGGATGAGTTAAACCTATTGAAGTATTTGAAGTTTTTTTGCTTCACTGTGCTGCTCCCCAGATTGCAGTTCCACTGAAATGCATAAGGGAATGTTTGCAAATGTATGGAAGCATGCAAAACTGTGTCCTATTCCCGAAAGACTGCAAAGAACCCATTACCCCTGCCAATAGTCGACCAATTAGTCTACTCCCAACACTCAGTAAGGTATTGTGAGTAGACAGCATGCTTATCGCAAAAACCATTCCACTACCACTGCATTGGTTGACATGACTGACCAGTGGCTCAATGCTATGGATAATGGTGAGTTTGTGGGCGTACTATTTTTAGATTTCAGTGCAGCATTTGATTTAGTGGATCATTAAATCATTTTGACAAAATTAATGCATTATGGTTTTAATGAGGTAGCATTGAATTGGGTACAGTCATATCTAACTGACAGGAAACAGTCCACCTATATCAATGGTTAATTTTCTTCCCCTCATGTGTTAAACTGTGGAATACCGCAGGGCAGCTGCCTTGGGCCACTTCTTTATTTAATATATACCAACGATCTTCCCTGTGCCTTAGCTCAAGCTACGATATTTGCAGATGATACTACAATTTATGCAGCAAGACAATCGGTTTAAACAGGTACAGCAAGCTTTACAAGGAGATTTGGAGAATATCAGGGAGTGGGTTTACCAAAACAAACTTGTTTTAAACACCAAGAAAACCAAAGTTATGTTGGTCTGTTCAACTAGGAAAAGGCCAAAACAGCATGGGATACAATTAAGTATGGGAGGAGTACAAATTGAATAAGTGGCAGAAACCAAACTATTGAGAGTGCAGCTAGACAACTGCTTATCATGGTCATCTCAAATAACGAATCTATGTAAAAAGAAAATGATTAAAACAGCATGCATAATCAGAAGGATAGCTAAATATTTACCAGGAATAATTATTCAGCAAATAACACAAGCATTAATTGAGAGTCAGGTGAACTACTGTACTGTGGTCTGGGGAAATGCATCATCAAGTGAAGTTAGGAGGCTGCACAGAACAAAGCAGCAAGGATTGTTTTAAGGTGGAGATATGGTTCTTCTGTTGCAGTCATGCGCAGTGTTCTTGGTTGGTCATCAATCGACAGGATAATTGAAAAAAACATGCTTATTTTATTTCATAATATACATCATTTAAAACGGCCAAGTTCTATTCACAACGGTATTCAGTTGGTAAGAGACAGACATTCCCTAAATACTAGGAATAGATTGTCCACCATCTATGCATTATCCAGAACGAAAATAGAAATAGGCAAAAGACCATTTCGATTTAGAGCAATAAAGAAATGGAATAAATTAACTGAGCAAACTAGAAACCTTTCAATATAAAAATTGTAACATTATTTAGATTGAGTATTTATTGGGTCATTTTGTTAGTATATTATGTATGTTTGTAATAGTGTGTTATATTTGAAAATGTGTTCGTATTATAAATTGTATTTTAATGTTTAAGGACTCTTGGAAGATTAGTCCAAATGGGGACTAAAAGACATCCAAATCAAATCAAATAAATCAAACCCTGACCAGTCTCCCAGTCCCTGCTGCTGAAAAACACCCCCACAGCATAATGCTGCCACTACCATGATTCACCGTAGGGATGGTGCCAGGTTTCCTCCAGACGTGACGCTTGGCATTCAGGCCAAAGAGTTCATTCTTGGTTTCATCAGACCAGTGAATCTTGTTTCTCATGGTCTGAGAGTCTTTAGGTGCTTTTTGGCAAACTCCAAGCGGGCTGTCATGTGCCGTTTACTGAAGAGTGGCTTCCATCTGGAAACTCCACATAAAGGCCTGATTGGTGGAGTGCTGCAGAGATGGTTGTCCTTCTGGAAGGGTCTCCCATCTCCACAGAGGAACTCTGGAGCTCTGTCAGAGTGACCATCGGGTTCTTGGTCACCTCCCTGGCCAAGGCCCTTCCCCCCAATTACTCCATTTGGCCAGGTGGCCAGCTCTAGGAAGAGTCTTGGTGGTTCCAATCTTCTTCTATTTAACAATGATAAAGGCCAATGTGTGCTTGGGGACCTTCAGTACAGCAGACATTTTTTGGTACCCTTCCCCAGATCTGTGCCTCGACATAATCCTGTCCCGGAGTTCTGCGAACAATTCCTTCGACCTCATGGCTTGGTTTTTGCTCTGACATGCACTGTCAACTGTGGGACCTTATATAAACAGGTGTGTGCCTTTCCAAATGATGTCCAATCAATTGAATTTACCACAGGTGAACTCCAATCAAGTTGTAGAAACCTCTCAAGGATGATCAATGGAAACAGGATGCACCTGAGCTCAATTTCGAGTCTCATAGCAAAGGGTCTGAATAATTATGTAAATAAGGTATTTCTGTTTCTAAAAACCTGTTTTCACTTTGTCATTATGGGGTATTGTGTGTAGATTGATGAGGAAAATCTGTAATTTAATACTTTTTAGAATAAGGCTGTAATGTAACAAATTGTGGGAAAAGTCAAGGGGTCTGAATACTTTCCAAATGCACTGTATATTTACATTCCTTTATTTCTCAGAAAACTTAGGGGACCAAATAAAATTGCCTGCGGGCTGCTAGTTGGGGAACCCTGCTGTACAGTAATACAATAGCACACACACTGGACCAATTTTTGCACTCAGTCAGAGTTGGGCCTTGATTCTCCTCTCCTCTTCTTCTCTGTATTGCACTCCTGCTTGCTCTGAAATTGGAATGTTATGCATCAGTGCCCGCCACACACTAGTCTCCCACTGATCTTTGGTGTTTTATGGAGTCATAGGGACAAGTGTGTAACCTGTTAAACAGAGGGTGGGACTTCACTGTTTGAGTGAGAGGTTATGGCTAAGAGATGGTGGAGTGCCTCTCACTGCTATAAGAGAGCTTTGTTATGCCTGAAAGAACAAAAAGATAGCTGACTGCATCTACTGTGGATTCTTCTCATTGTGCTGTGGGTGAGACGGTGACCTACGAGCAGTCGCTTTACATTTCAAGAACAAGATTTACTTACAGTACAGTGCAATAGGTTTCAAACTACTAGCATACAGAGCACATTGAATCATTTGTTCCACTATAGTGCTTCGGGGAGTGGGAAAAAGTTCTGCAATTTCCCTCTCTCGCCTCTCTCTCTCTTTTGCTCTCTCCCTCTGTTAGAGTGGGGACTGTGTTAGCGGGTCGGACTTGTCCTCTGAATACTGTGTGTCAGTCTGAGGGCAGCCTTTCACTGAGCATTCTCTGATTCTTACCTCCCACCACAATGGGCCTGCAATGAGTTATTGACTTGTGTGTGTATCACCCTCTTCATGAAACAACACAACGCTGACTGTCTCCCACTTCACTAGCTGGATGAATAATTGATTTCACTGCGATTCCCGAGATGAGAGGAGCAGCAAATAGAGGAGTGCCAGAGAGGACGACAGAGGAAGAGAAAGGGCGCTTTGTGAACGTGACAAACCTCAGTCACGTCTCCCTTCTGTTCATGGGTTGAAGGGTTGTTTTACTACTGAATTGCTGTTGTTATTAAATCTGATTACTACGGTATTGTGGCAGTTTAGTTGTATCTTCATCCTTATCTTCTCGCTTTTCTTTACATGACAGAAAGAAAGTTACCAAGTATGAGATTCTCAGGCTCACGGTGAAACAGCCTCACGGTACCCCCCCCCCCCCCCCCCCCCCCCCCAAAAAAGGTGGGTTTAACAAACACCACACCGAGTTTTGTTGACTCATCTACCCCCATTGTGTGAGAGCATTAGGTCCCGAAATATTCTGTTTTGTCTGTGCTCTGTTGTGCTGTGGGTGAAGTGAAGCAGCGGATGGGCCATTGAGAGGAGAGGCCCTGTTGGTCCTAGATGGCCTGGGACCTCAAAGCAGCCCTGGTCATTATAGCACTGGACTTCTATATGCCTCACTGACTCCATACACACAGTAATAACAACACTCCACCACAGCCCTGCGGAACGGGATGGGCAGACCTGAAGCTTCTCATTACATAATAAAGCAACATCGAGGACTCCTTATACAAGTGTTACATGGGTAGTTCACCCACATTACAAATGTATTGAATATACTGTATCATTGTTTGGATACGTAGGGATTGGACACAGAGTGCAATATAAACTACAATATAAAAATAAAATGAAATGTTATGTCACATGCGCCAAATACAACAGGTATAGACTTCACCGTGTAATGCTTACTTATGAGCTCTTTCCCTACAACGTAGAGTTAAAAAGTTAGCAACATTTGCTAAAAAAGAAATAAAAAAGGAAATACTATCACAATAGAAATAGCAATAACAGGACTATATACAAGGAGTACCAGTACAGAGTCAATGTGCAGGGGTACGAGGTAGTTGAGGTAATTGAGGTAATATGTACATGTATGTAGAGGGTAAAGTAACTAGGCTCATGTACATAATGAACAGAGTAGCAGCAACATATCTGAAGAGTGTGGAAGTATGTCTATGTGTGAGTAGGTGTGCCGTCAATATGCGTGTGTGTGTGTGTGTGTTTTGCATGTGTGAGCAAATGTTGTGTGTACCAAGGGGCGGCAGGGTAGCCTAGTGGTTAGAGCGTTGGTCTAGTAACCGGAAGGTTGAAAGTTCAAATCCCCGAGCTGGCAAGGTACAAATCTGTCATTCTGCCCCTGAACAGGCAGTTAACCCACTGTTCCTAGGCCGTCATTGAAAATAAGAATTTGTTCTTAACTGACTTGCCTGGTTAAATAAAGGTCAAATTAAATGTAGAAAAAAAAGCGGTGAAGTAGCCAGTCAAGGTACAGCTGTAGAAATGTGTTTACGAACGGAATAATATGATGATTGAAATGTTCAAGTACAGCTACTTTGGCTAGAATCATTCATACGAGAGTAGAATATGTTAGTGCTCAACCCTGCTACAGCAGCTCCTGCTCCTTGTGGGAATTGATGTGTCCCTGTCACCAAAATGTAAGTTCTGCTGAGCGCAAACTTGATTTTGGTGAAAACTTCCAGCATGCTTTTACTGTGAACACTGAGGCTGTTTTAACAGTGGCCAAGTAGGCTACCAGAGTGGACTACCATTTTTTTAAATGAGAAAATGCACCCCTTTACATTTTAACATGGAAATTGCTATCATTCTGCCTACAGTAACAGACAATGTGTGGTGTTCAATGTAGAGTAGGCCTACATTCCATGAGACTTTTGAAAAAAAACATGCAGGGCTTGACATTAACCTGTTTTCCACTTGTCCTTCAGACAAGGAGGTGACTGAAAATGTTGTTGTGTTGTTTGATGCAAGAAACCACTTTACAAAATAAAATGCATTATTATTCCCATACCATTATAACAGAGAATCAGACAAATTATGCTACCCTCTGCCTACTGGCTACTTAGCTTAGTCAAGCGTGTCTCAAAATACAACACGAACCCTTTAAGACAAAAAAAAAAGCTCTTTACCTGACTTGCTTTCCAAAGGTGTCTAGAAATGTACATGTTTTGTGCCCTTGTAGGAAGCAATCACTCCCCCCTTGCTGACTACAAATGATCTATAACCGGCCTAATAACTCACTAACTAGCAAAGGATATAAACAAAATGTACACACGTTGCTACGTGCAGCTCCTGCTTTGATCTCAAAACAAGCACATCAACTCATGACCACTCATGCTGTAAACACAGTCCAGTTCAAAGTAAATGGCACAGATCCATATACGGCAGTGGTTTATTTGTGTATAGGCTTACTGCAGCTCTGATTTGTTGTGTAGGCCTACTGCAGCTCTAATTTGTCATGCCACACCGGTCTCTGTAGAGTACGGGCTGAGTCATGCACAATAAAATCCTATGTTGCATTGAAAGTGTCTAATATTGCGTTGATTCGATCACAATTGCCACAGTAAAGGGAAACATTGATAGTGTTAACTAGGGAAAACTCTAGAAATCAGTGGTGGAAAGAGTACACAATTTTCATATTTGTAAAGTTCCATTAATAGAAAATGACTCAAGTAAAAGTGAAAGTCACCCAGTAAAATACTACTTGAGTAAAAGTCTAAAAGTATTTGGTTTTAAATATACTTACGTATCAAAAGTAAATTAAATTGCTAAAATATACTTAAGTGTAAATTATCTAAAATTCCTTATATCAAGAAAACCAAATAGCCAGGGGCACAGAACACAAATTTACAAATGAAGCATATGTATTTAGTGAGTCTGCCAGATCAGATGCAGTAGAGATGACCAGGAATTTTCTCTATTGAGTGTGTGAATTGGACCAGTTTCCTGTCCTGCTAAGCATTGAAAACGTAACGAGTACTTTTGGGTGGAAAATGTATGGAGTAAAAAGTACATTATTTTCTTTAGGAATGTAGTGGAGTAAAAGTAAAAGTTGGCCAAAATATCAATAGCAAAGTAAAGTAAAGATACCCCCCAAAAACATTATTCCTCCTCCACCAAACTTTACAGTTGTCACTATGCATTCTGGGACGGTAGCGTTGTCCTGGCATACGCCAAACCCAGATTTGTCCGTTGGACTGCCAGATGGTGAAGTGTGATTCATTACTTCAGACAACTTATTTCCACTGCTCCAGATTCCAATGGCGGCGAGCTTTACACCACCCCAGCCAAAGCTTGGCATTGCGCATGGTGATACTTTTGTATATATAGTGTTTGATGCTTATGTCAATACATTATAGTCTGCTGTATGGGCTTTGACTGACAGCTGTTCTGAACCTGAACACCTCAGAACGAGCCTATGTTTGTCTATTGTGAAGAAAATATTCCGAGGCACACGCACCTGAATGCCCTCAGGAGTCATGACTCCTTTCTATGCGCACCAAAATGATGACCTGTTTCCCTGAATTGCATTGTTAAAGCCTAACACTGTAATGTCATGTTCTATAACTTAGCTAGTCATGTTAGCTATAGAACCGTATTTCAATCGATGCCCACCTGAACCAGATTGAGATTGATAATGGACCGTGTTTGGATTGCGTGAACAGCGACAGTAATTGTGTGATGGCGGGGATGCAGGGTTGTGTTCCAAACAAAAAACTACAAGTGCTCTAGTTCCTCAACGGCACACCTAGAAGAGCTAAAAAGTCATAAAAGTGCATTAAATTACTCAGGAACTGTGCTCACATTGGAGAGGTGTGTGGCCACTTTTTAATCCTCTTACTCTAAACCTTGTAGTGTTGCACCTAACCCACATTTCCCAGGAATATTATTAGAATGTTACTGAATGTATCCAGAGTGTTTTCAGATTTTGTTGTCAACAAATGTGGTGAAAAGTACAGTACATTTCAAATGCACATGCAATCGACAGTGTAGTGTTTGGAGTCAGTCTCAAATCAAATCAAATGTTATTGTTCACATACACGTCCGGGTATCTGGATCGTAGGGAGGAGATAGAGAAGTATCTGTCTGGGTGGGTCTGGTCCGTCTACATATGACTTTTTTCTATGCATAATGTATTTTCTGCTATTATCTGTCTGCTTTGTATCTGTGTCTGGATCTGTGTAAAGCAGGGAAAGGAGTGTAGTGTTGTGAGTCAGTGAGTTGCCAGTAGGCTTCAAAGAGGCATTGTTGGTTATCAGTGGTTAGCATCTTGTAGTCTTTGTCTGCTGGTTTTATGGCTATGTCTTTGTGTTTATGGAATTTGGCTATGGCTTGTCTTCTTGGGTGAGGTTATGGTAGAGGTATGAAAGTCTGGTCATTTGTGTGTTGGTTTTGTGCGTTTGGTCTTCCAATAGGTGCCGATATCGTCTATAGTTTTGGTTCCCATCTAGATGGGACAATGAATGGTGGGGTCAGGTAGTCAGATGTATAGTCAAAATAGTCTAGCAGTTTGAGAGTTCTATGGTATCTGTGGATGTCTCTTTGGCGGTCCCCATAGTGCAGCAGCGTGGGGATGTAGGTGAGCCCACTTTCCAGCAGCTCAGTCTCAGAGTGTAATAGGTGAAAAGTGGATGAGAGACTGATGATGTTTGTGTCTTGGTGGAGAGGCTATGGTGTAATCATACCCTCCCCCACTACTTTAACTGTCCTGCCCAATGTTTCAGGTTCTTTGCAGCCGTGGCTGGTGTCCAGTGTATGTTGCCTTTTTCCGTGTGGAATCCTGAGCCGATGGATTTGTAGTAGGGGGTTGTAGTGTGTGGCGATGTGTGAATGAATGTGTTTGAGCATGGCTTGTTGTTTCTCTGACAGGTAGGGTGAGTAGTTAATGATGGGGAAGTAGATGGTTGCATTGGGGTACATGGCTGTAGCTTGACTGTGGAATGATTGCAGTTGTCCTATGGTTGTTTGTCTCTGTGTTTGGTCTTTGTTGTTGAGACCCAGAGACAGCACCATAACCCTGAGGCAGGTTCAACAAGGCTTCTGTTTGCGGCAAACATGTTGCCAGAGTAACAGTTTTCAGGTGAAAGATTTGAATGAACATCAAATAGCTCCTTTTTGTAAGGATTACTGTGGCTTTTTAGCGGCAATATTCAAACCGAAAATGACTTAGCTATTGCTACTAAATATAGTTAGAAATTCTACATGGCCACTTGATTCTTTTTAATTGCAGTTTAAAACCGAAACAGACACTTACGTTCACTGCACACTACCTTCTCAGACTGTTAGCTAACGCTAGAGAATAGTCATGGCTAATACAAAACGAATGGAATATGTTAGCCAACGTTCGCAAACTATTTCCCTTGTTAAATTCACCTCTGGTGTTGGGGTTTGGGGTAGATTTGGCCAAGACCCCAGTAATGTAGTGGAACTGTGCTCTAGGATAACTGTCAATTTGGATGTGTTTGTATGGGTGGGGAGGTATTCGGCTCAAGTTTGAGGCACCAAATGATGGCAATTGGTTTGTGAGACCTTATTTGCCCAATCCTTACTTTTTTAATGTGTGATGTCGTGTCTGGTGGGCCGGTTCAAGACTGGAGTGAAGACTGGGGATGTTGGGGTGGAGTGTCTGGGTGAAGGTAAGGGGGAGAGTCTCACAGTGGACTCTGGAAGAACCCTGTTTTTTGGTATGTGTAGAGGTTAGTATTGGGGAGGGTTCAGAAGGGAAACTGACAGGATTGGTTTTCACTTTGTTTTGTCACAACTTTCTCCACCTTATTAACCCCTTTATCCATAGTCACCACTTTGAGTGGTGTTGGGGTGTATTGGGTTGGGTCTCTGTGTTGGCAGTGGTGTAAAGTACTTCAGTAAAAATACTTTAAAGTACTACTTAAGTCATTTTTTGGGGGGGGGGGGGGGTATCTGTACTTTACTGTACTATTTATATTTTTGACTACTTTTATTTTACTACATTCCTAAAAATATATATTTTTTTTTTTACTCCATACATTCTCCCTGACACCAAAAATGTTTTTTTTTTTTTTAAATTGTCCAATTCACACACTTATCAAGAGAACATCCTTGGACATCCCTGCTGTCTCTGATCTGGCGGACTCACTAAACACACGTTTGGTTTGTAAATGATCTGGAAAAGAGGAATACCCATTGTTAGGTTTTTATTTTTCAGAGTAAATGAGGGAGGAGATAGTTTAATTCTTCCCAAAGGTTCTGTGCAGCTGTAATTCAGACGGCAAAACATTTCTTACTGTCACAGTTATATACATCCCACTTAAGACACTCCTTCTCTCCAATCCTTACATTTTATGGTTCAACAGGAAAAGGGTAACAAGATACCAAACCATTATTACTCCCTTAAAGGAATCTGTTCTCACCTCCTAACCTCAACCCCTCTTTCACCTAATCCACAGGTGTCCATCTGTATTCTCTATACCAACACGTTGCTCTCCTCTCGTCCACCCAACACATTCCAAAGCCTTCTGTCTTTCTTCAGAGAACCCTTAAACAGCCATCACTAACATTGAGTGGCTGCTGCCAACATACTGACTCAAATCTCTAGCCACTTTAATTATTAAAAATGGGATGTAATACATGTATCACTAGTCACGTTAAACAATGGCACTTTATATAATGTTTACATACCCTACATTACTCATCTCATATGTATATACTGCACTCTATACTATCTACTGCATCTTGTCTATGCAGTTCAGCCATCTGTCATCCATATATTTATATGGACATATTCTTATTCATTCCTTTACACTGTGTGTATAAGCTAGATGTTGTGAAATTTTGATTTGATTTGATTTGAGGGCACTCTGTTGTTGAACGCTGAGCTGTAGTCAATGAATATTATTCTTACATAGGTGTTCCATTTGTCCAGGTGTGAAAGGGCAGTGTGGAGTGCAATACAGATTGCATCATCTGTGGATCTGTTGGTGCGGTATGCAAATTGGAGTGGGTCTAGGGTTTCTGGGATAATGGTGTTGATGTGAGCCATGACCATCCTTTCAAAGCATTTCATGCCTACAGACGTGAGTGCCACAGGTCGGTAACCATTTAGGCAGGTTAACTTAGTGCTCTTGGGAACAGATACAATGGTGGTCAAATAATAATGGTCAAATAATAATAATCACAGCATGGTCAAATAATAATAATCACAGTAGTTGTCGAGGGTGCAGCAAGTCAGCACCTCAGGAGTAAATGTCAGTTGGCTTTTCATAGCCGATCATTAAAAGTATCTCTACCACTCCTGCTGTTTCTAGAGAGAAAACAGCAGGTCTGGGACAGGTAGCACGTCCGGTGAACAGGTCAGGATTCCATAGCCGCAGGCAGAACAGTTGAAACTGGAGCAGCAGCACGGCCAGGTGGACTGGGGACAGCAAAGAGTCATCATGCCAGGTAGTCCTGAGGCATGGTCCTAGGGCTCAGGTCCTCCGAGGGAGAGAAAGAAAGAGAGAAAGAGAGAATTAGAGAGAGCATACTTAAATTCACACAGGACACCGGATAAGACAGGAGAAGTACTCCAGATATAACAAACTGACCCTAGCCCCCCAACACATAAACTACTGCAGCATAAATACTGGAGGCTGAGACAGGAGGGGTCAGGAGACACTGTGTCCCCGTCCGATGATACCCCCGGACAGGGCCAAACAGGAAGGATATAACCCCACCCACTTTGCCATAGCACAGCCCCCACACCACTAGAGGGATATCTTCAACCACCAACTTACCATCCTGAGACAAGGCCAAGTATAGCCCACAAAGATCTCCGCCACGGCACAACCCAAGGGGGGGCGCCAACCCAGACATGAAGATCACATTAGTGACTCAATCCACTCAAATGACGCACCCCTCAAATGACGCACCCCTAATAGGGTTAGAGGCAGAGAATCCCATTGGAAAGAGGGGAACCGGCCAGGGAGAGACAGCAAGGGCGGTTCGTTGCTCCAGAGCCTTTCCGTTCACCTTCACACTCCTGGGCCAGACTACACTCAATCATAGGACCTACTGAAGAGATGAGTCTTCAATAAAGACGGTTGGTTGAGAACGAGTCTGCGTCTCTCACATGGGTAGGCAGACCATTCCATAAAAATGGAGCTCTATAGGAGAAAGCCCTGCCTCCAGCTGTTTGCTTAGAAATTCTAGGGACAATTAGGAGGTCTGTGTAACCCGCCAGCTGTATGTTCTTAATGTTGTCGTTCAGCCAGGACTCGGTGAAACATAAGATATTACAGTTTTTTATGTCCAGTTGGTAGGATAAACTTGCTTTCAGTTCGTCCCATTCATTTTCCAGCGATTGAACATTAGCTAGCAGGACGGAAGGCAAAGGCCGATTAGCCACTCGCACCCTGATCTTTTTCTGCGAAATCTCAGTTTCCTTCTCCAGCGAACGCCGGGGATCTGGGCCTGGTCAGCTGTCTGTAGGAGTCCCTCCCATCCGACTCATTGAAGATGAACTCTTTGTCTAATCTGAGGTGAGTAATCACAGTTCTGATCCCCAGAAGCTCTTTTTGGTCATTTTCGGTAGCAGCAACATTATGTACAGAATAATTTACAAAAAAACGCTAAAAACCAAACAAAATAGTTGGGTAAGAGCCGATAAGACAGCAGCCATCCTCTCCGGTGCCATCTTCGTGCCATGTGGACATTAAGCTGGGTTAGGGATCAAATTGAGCTGTGTGTAGATATGAAAGTAGGGTTAGGGTTAAGGGTTAAGGTTGAGCCAGGAGTGGATATGAACCTAGGGTAAGAGTTCGGGCCTCAACCCTAGAAAAAAAGCATAACCTTAATCCAATTAACAATTCATTAATGTGCCACTCCCCCCACCATATGGCAGGAAGGTATTGTAGTCCTCAATTGAAGCCTGACCTGGAGTTAATGTGCTTTTGAGTGACATCGGCAGAACGGTTGAGGCTACAAACAAAATTCACATATGAGATCGTTCAACAGACGCTCCCGATGAACGCAAGCCTGAGCATGTGAAATGAACTCTTCACAGTGAAAACTAGGTCCCACAGAGAACAAGGCCTTTCTTCCATATAAAATCATTGCCTACAGCCCTCACATAACCGTGGACTGCAACTGAACTAGCTAACCGTTCTTACACACAACCCATCATGACCTTACAGGGATGCTCTCTTGTGTTGAGGTTCAGCTTACTGCGGCAACAGGAAATAGCTTAATCCATCCTCAACATGGTGCTTCATTCTCTATTCCACATCCTGTCTGTGGAGGAGGGAGAGAGAGAGATGACAAGAGGGGGAGGGACATAAGGAGGGAGAGAATGGAGGGGGGAGGAGGAAGGGAGAGAGAGAAGGGGATAGCGAGGGAGGGAGGGAGGGAGGGAGGGAGGGAGGGAGGGAGGGAGGGAGGGAGGGAGGGAGGGAGGAATTGGAGAATAGAGAGAGAAACACATGTCTTTCTAAGTCCTTCACCAATATACCCGTTGCAGCTTTATCATCATCCCTTCCCATTGACTGCAATGTATTTCACATAAGCATCAAACGCATACACCTACACACACACACACACACACACACACACACACACACATGCAAGCTCATTCGCATGAACACACACACCTACACTACCTTTGTAACTTTGAAAGCCTCTCACAGTCTGTTGTGTGCTGTGGGACGACTAATAGGTATGAGTGGTGTGCTTCTCCTCGTCCTCTGCATCCGCTGGAAGATGCTGAGCCAGGCTAAAGAGCTGAGAGTCACTGTGAAGAAGTACCAGGTCCAGCTCTCCGGCCTCACACAAAGGACACCCGGCCAGCCCTATATGGCCTCTGTTCCATGGCCCTCCTCTACCCAGGGCCTGCAACTAAAGGTGAGAGGACCCCCCCCACCAACACACATTCACACAATTACCACCATGCCTTTACCTCGTCGATAGCTGAAAACAGATCCGTCACCACCTTGGTGTTTCTATCAATAGTTATCAAAGAACACCTCTCCATTTTTCATCTGGTTTACAAAGGAAGACCAATCTCAAACCTTTTACTTTTTAATCAAACACTCACGTTGCCTACTACACTCTTAAAATGGATCAAGAGCTTCCATTGTCCTGTACTCCTGGCAGGAGATGTCAGACCCAGTCGGCAGAGCCAGCAGTGACTCAAAGTGAAGTAGTCTTTCACTGTTGTGTTGTGATGAAGCTGGACTATAAATCAAGGGGAACATATTGGACAACAACACTGCACTCACGCTGCGCACTGCCATTTTCCTGGGGCCACGTTCTCCCACTGTTCCCCCACACTGTCTTCAAACACTTTGCTGTGTCAGCTCCTGTGGGCAGGGCATGGGGGGCCTGTGTCGACTCGATGGTGGTGCCCACCTCAAAGCCGGGCTCAGCTGCACCGGGGAGCATCATGGGACGTAATACTACCGCTGGCAGCAACCTGTAGCCCAGCAGAGAGAGACACACTCCAACAGTGTCAATGGCCACAGAGGAAGAACAGTATTGGCAACTTGAATGAGGTTCACTGTTTTTTTTAGGTATCAGCCCTGCAATGAATTTAGTTCTCTTGTTGCTGTTGTTTTCTATTGGGGATGTCTATTTTGTCAATGGAAGGTGGCTTCAAGCGCAGTGCTAGTGAATCTGACTCATACATTATCACTGACAATATGACTGGGTGAAAATAGCCCCGGACACTTCACTGCCAACTGTGTTGTGTATCATTGTGTCACCTTCCAGCTCCCGGGGGCCTCTCAAACACCCATAATCCTCCCCGACTCCTCAGAGAACCAAGGTCACGTCTAGTCGGTTACATTGTGAGCCAGGGTGACAAAGAAACAGTAGTGTTAATCTGGGGGATGGATTCATCCAGTGTCTCCTACCATCCATGCACCTTAGCCTTGCCACCCTGGCCCTGACAGGGAGCCCCTCCCCAGTCCTCTCTCACCCTACCGGGCTACTCTGGGCCCTCAGTGCAGCCAGCTGGGTAGCACATAAAAGCAAGGATCATCAACTAGATTCAGCCTCAGGCTGATTTTTTGTCTGGAGCGGATGGTGACTGGACCGGAACATAATTCCAAATCATTTGTAGACTGCAGATTGACCGCAAGAAGCCCCAACAGATATCATTTTTTTTACTAAAACATAACAATGTAAGACTTACATTCGTATACGATCACACATATCTATTTATTATGCGCGGGAAGATTTCCTAAATGAAAATGACTTGGAGCTGATTTGCTCGTGTTTTTACAGTGTTTTATGTCCAAAAACAAAAGTAAATCAGCCGGAACCCCGACATAAAGCTTCATCCATGCCAAGCGCCTCTCTCTGTCACTAGACACGGGAAGACGCAAAACGCGGGCGGTGAACCCTGCCTCTGGCTCCCTAGGGAAACTGTCCCTCCGTGTACAGCTTCATTTGGTTCCAACCTTGCAATTAGCGGCACTTTGAGCGAGAACTCACTGTCTTGATGTGTCTAACTTAGCCCTGTCTCATCTCCCACCAGGCCTAATGTGTGACACTCTCTCTCCCTCAGACCTAACGGACAGGTGCTTGGGCAATTATTTTAGTTGAGCAAGGCTGAATCGATTAGCAGAGATGTGGTGGAGTGTTTGTGGGTGTCTGCGTGTGTGCATGTACGTGTGTGTGCAGTACGTGTGTATGCGCGTACCGGGTGAATAAGATCCGTGTCACCTAAGATCTGTTTTTAAATTGTATTTGCTCTAATGGCTGTCTTTAGCAGGAGGACAGGGTGTCCACAACGTTATGATAATGCAAATGAATTGTTGTTTATGAATTGACTTTCTTATTTGTTGTTTGATAAGGATGGGAAGGCACACGGGCGGCGCACTGGTGCTCATCAACGGAACCGAGCTGGAGGAAGGCTGTGAGGACGACGGCACGGTCATGATGGACTGGGTGAGTACCTCCCTGCTACATCCATCAACACTAAACAGATGAGAAAGGTTCCATGCACGGTTCCCTTTCTCACCTATTTTAAATGTAAAATATTTAATGTAGACATAGATACTTTACATTCTGTCAAAAGATGGGTTGTTACTCAAAAATGCGTATAAAGTTGGGTAAGAGAGCTTTGATTGAGTGAAAGATCAGTTTGACAGTGTATTTGTTCGTGTTAAGTATAGAAACAGGTCAGAGCCCTAATGTTAATCCTCTGTCGCCCCCTACTGGTGTAAAACCTACACTCTTATCTGCCCTCTAAAGCACAACACACCTCCTTCTCATTTCGCACTGCCGTGACACTCACTGTTGCGTTTCTCTACTCCAAGTGTCACCATCCTCACAGCTCTGAACAGCTATAGGTTTGAGACAGGTTATTTCTGGAGAGTATTACTCTTCTCTGCAGTAAATCATGTGGTCTTCCCAGCTTCTGTAGATAATCCATCAAAGGCTAGGGACTGGGGTCTGGGGTCTGGAGTGGGTTACCGCCCCTCTGGTCCCTGCCTCATCCCCACCGGCTTGTTTGATGAGCAGGGTGGGGTGGTAGCCAGCCTCCGTCACCTCCTCACTGACCAGAGGGTTTGGCCTGTCGTATGGCGAACGCTACTGGTAAACCCTGGTTCAGGTTCTGGTCCCAGCGTGAATCTCCTCTATCGTTCCACTTTCCCCACTCCCAGCCTCTTAGTCGGGGCTCTTTGCTTCTGAATCATCATATGGACCAGTGACAGTCGTCTCCCCATCACACCTGCTGCACTAAGAGCACAGACACTGTTTCTATCTGATAACAACCCTGAATGCATAGTATGTCTTATGAGGAGGAGTGTTGTGGTGGGCACTCTGGTTGAGTGGGACATGACATCTTTCGGTCTTCTCTTCTCTCCCCCTAACGTGCGGTGTGAGTGTGCGTGGTGCCTGATGGGCACATGTCAGCGTGGTGCGCGGCGGGAGTGCGGGGCTTTTCATGTCTCAGTAGTCACTGTAATGATTGCAGATGGGAGCGCTGTGGGGGGGCCTGGAACCCAGAGCTCTGTCATTGTTGCAGGCTGGCAGGGCTGCCCTGACCCATTACACTGGCTCTATCCTCAGCCTCATCTCATCTGCCTCCCTCCCTTCCTCCCACATGGGAGAGTAATTGAAAAGTGTATTTGGCAAATTACACATGTCTGGGTCTTGAAAAACTCTTTCAGTATTCAGCTATAGTCTACCTTCTTGTGCAGAGAAATTGACATTTCAAAAACACTTTGGGAAAAGTTGCGTCGCTGTTTCAGTGTGCTGGATCAGATTTATGTATGTATGCGCCTGCACGGGTTTGATTGCGTCTAATTTGGTAGCGAGGGGAAATCATTTATCCGTGGTGATAGCCTTCCCTGGGGAAGACTCCAATTGGACAGGGATTAATGATGACGCGGCCACTGACTGGAAGTAATATCTCTCGGAGATTTACAACATGGAGTTTTGATAAACAGTAGACGGTTGCAGGTCCGTATCGCATCAAACTGCATTTGTGATGACATGGAGATTAGGAATAGGATTAACTTCTAACAGCTATAATAGCCTTATCAACTGTCACTCCCTTTGAAAGGAAAGGATTCATCTAGAATGGGAGAGAAGCCCGATCACAACAAATGGGAAAGATAAAATCAAAATCCCACACCGTAAAATGTCACGTTGACGTTCGTTCAAGAAAATGTAGTCGATACCGTCTTGAAATATTTTAACCATCTATAATATATTTAGAATATCTATTGAAATACTGGCCAGTGCTATGGCCAGTTGGTGTGTATCCGCCTCGTTCTCCGGTTGTCGTTTGAGATATCTCTCTTGAGACTGTCACAGACTGAAAACAGGCCATCATATCAAGACAAATCCTGCTGTGGACTATCAGTGGTGCTCAGGTGCTGAGCGCAACAGAGCTGTTCGGTGCTCCAGCTAGCCTATGAAACTTTGTTTCAGCAGGGTACTTCACTGGAAATGAACGATGACAGTAGACCTATGAATGAGTCATGCCCTGAGTCCCCTATTCCAGTTAGGTGACAACAAAACAAGATTCATTTGTGTCGTCATCTTTGAGTGTCATAACACTACAAAAAAAGCTATAAAACCAAAAGTAAGTACACATTCGTTGCATTGTATCTTTCGTATATCATTGTGAAAGCCCTTTGACTTACTCATTTGAGCTGAGTCGTGTAGAGAGGGTGCCTGCTGGCGTTCCCCTGTCTGCAGGACGTCCCCCCCCCCCCCGGTCCCTGAGGGGTTGCTCCTAACCCCTGGGGCTCCTGCATGTGGGGAGGCCTTGTTAGCCCCAGGTAAGCAGCTGCAAGGAGGCCTCCCCCAGCCTCAGCCTCTCTTAGCCCTAGCCTAGAACCCCCAGTGGGGCTGACCAGCCACCCAGAAAGCATTAGATTAGCAAGTGTTTGTCCCGACATGCTACTTACCACATTTGGCTTTGTATGCCTCTTTGACAGTCTCTTCTCACGAGGAACACTACAATAGGTAGACGTATGTTTCTTGGTTGTGAACGGTGTGGCACATAATATATCGGACATGTGTCTGTTTACAGAATTCTGAAATCTGTAACTAACAGAGTAAAATGTGGGGTTTTGTTTCCTCGTTAGTCCTCTTTTTCTAAGCCTGTAGTAGAGTAAGATGAGTAGGGGCAAGTTGGGACTGCTGTCCCCTGTCCCGTTACGGGTCTGAGCCAGAGGCCCGGCGCATTCCGTCACCCAACGACCTGTGATCTGTGAGGTGTGTTCTCCTGACCTTTGGTAGATAGCCGTGGCTTACTGTCACTCAGCAGTCAGGCTGGATCAGTCTATCAGGCTGGAGCTGGTGCAGAGCAGAGCTGGGTCTGTGTTACTAGAACCCGCTCCTAATCTCTCTAAGCGTCATTGTGCCGCCAGCAGCTTTGCTGGTCCTCCGACCGCAGCCGGTTCACAAGGTTCAACTCATATCTTGAGATGAACGTCGATTAGAATCCGGAAAACACAATGGAGCCCATGGCCCCGCGTTCACGGCGAAAATAAAGTCATATACTATATGTGTAAGGATCTGGGGCCTAGGGTTCTGGGGTTAAACCATGCTCTTGTACACTCACTGTAGCCTGGGTTCCCTGTCCACCCCTTGCCCCAAATAAGACAGCTCACATCTCAGCCAGTGATACCGTTCAGCAACGATATTGTGTTGTGGAGTAAATCTTACAAATGAGGATGTAAGAAACTAGGAAAGCTTGACTCGACTGGTCAGTGTCATAATTCCCAGCCATGCAAAACCCACAAAGGGATGGCAACAGCCAAACGTGTTAATAGTCTTAATGTGTAAATCTAATACAATTACACCCACGACTTGGTGAGAATCCTGTCACCAGGGTAAAGGAGATGTCTTGACGTGTGCTCAAGGACTGCAGCCGAGGAACTTGTCATTTAGAGGCTCTGTCATTTTGCAGTGACAGTGAACAGTGTCAGGAAGGAGGAGATTGTTAGCACCGCTAATCTACTCCAATCTGATATTATCCTGCCAAGCTCCTCTGATAGGCTTTGAGAGTTTGCCTGGCAAGAAGTTCAAGCTTGAGAGCACTGGGAGCACAGCTAATCTAGGACAGAGTTTCCACGTCTCTCCGTCAAGTTCATTAATCCAATACGGCGTCCGGTTTTGAGAAGAGAAAGGCGTGGGTTTTTTGTGTGTGTTTAGTTCATGTCTAAGCGTTTGACTAATTAGTCTCCTACACTAAGAAATAGTGTTTTAACTGAGTTCATGACAGTTTCATTGGACCTTTGGTAAATGTGATCAACACAGGGACAGACAAGCCATATGCAAAGAGAACAGTCAGGAGTGGTTCTGTGTTGCTTCAGGACATTTCCAGTTTAGACCGATTTCAGTGCTTTTCTTTAGAATCTGATTTGAATCTCTATGATACAAGATTGTCAAATTAGACTCAATACATTCCGCAACCTATTTAGAAAACATCCCCTGCAGCAGTGTTACAGTATTGTAAATATCATGCAAGCCACCACCAAGTTGATGTTGAAGCCTGATCCTGTTTATTCTCCAGTAGTGTACCTACTACCACTGCCCCTGTGTCAGTCAGTCCCTCTTGTCTAATGCAGTGTGTTTGTGTCCTGTATCCTGCAGGGCTCCTCATGGTGCTGCACTGTCCCTGGGTGGTGGAGAAGGCTCTGGCGGCAGGGGATAGGGGTTACCACCATGCTGTGTACAGAGCGCCGCTGGATCCAGACACAGCACTACCTACAGGCTTCAAAAAGTAACGGACACGCCCCTCCGACTACGTGATGTTAGCCCTCTCTCGCTGACTGTTTCCACAGGCCTTATGTTTAAGGGTTACTTCAGGATGTGGGTGTCCCTTCAATCAACTTCCCCAGAGTCAGGTGAACTCGTGGATACCTCTTTATCTGTCTCTGCGTCCAGTATGAAGGACGTCGGAGGTCGGTTCGTGAGCCGATGCTAACTAGCTTAGCACAAAGACTGGAAGTCTTCGGGTACAGCTAGCATTCCCCGGGGAAGTAGATAAAGGGCCTCATTGCCAAAATCCCGAAGGATTAGTGATAGCAAGAAGTGCTACTGGTAGAGATGTGGAGCTGCTTGCAACAGTATGTAACCCAGCTATGAACCATCCTGGTGTGTGTAGGTTTGAGGCAGGCAGTAAGACACCGTAAGGGAAAGATCAATTATTAGCAAAAAGTCAGGGTGTGAACTGTGAAATAATGGGCACATATACATGACTGACTGACTGACTGACACACACACACACACACACACACACACACACACACACACACACACACACACACACACACACACACACACACACACACACACACACACACACACACACTCTCTCTCTCTCTCAAAGTCTGAGCTATCGCAGTGCCTTGTCCTCCACCCAGAGGAAATCCATAACGCCATGCTGTGATAGTGAAGGGGTAGCTCCTCAGTCATCAGATACTGTACTCTGTCTGTACTGCTGAAGAACATAGACTTGTTACAATGTAGACAGTGGTAAAATAGTGTTGATGAAACTGCTTGAATTGAACCAGTCATTGTATTCCTTTCTATGGGGTTTGTGTTCTTGTGTAGACGGGAGGCTGTGGAAGGATTTCCGTTTGACAGAAGCCAATCAACTGAGACCATACGGTCCTTAAAGCCACGGTGGACTCTGATGCCCACTTCACACAGCTCAAGATAACAGATCGCTCTTCCGATGAGATGAGGATTCAGAGAGATAAAACCGTGATGATCAAGACAAGTCAAGGAAAGTTCATCAAAAGTGCTCAACTTGTAGGTCTCTACAATCTGTAAAGGGCTGTAAATCTTGTAGGTCTCTCTACAATCTGTAAAGGGGTGTAAAGCTTGTAGGTCTCTCTACAGTCTGTAAAGGGCTGTAAAGCTTGTAGTTCTCTCTACAATCTGTAAAGGGGTGTAAAGCTTGCAGGTCTCTACAGTCTGTAAAGGGGTGTAAAGCTTGCAGGTCTCTCTACAGTCTGTAAAGCGGTGTAAAGCTTGCAGGTCTCTCTACAGTCTGTAAAGCGGTGTAAAGCTTGCAGGTCTCTCTACAGTCTGTAAAGGGGTATAAAGCTTGCAGGTCTCTCTACAGTCTGTAAAGGGGTGTAAAGCTTGCAGGTCTCTACAGTCTGTAAAGGGGTGTAAAGCTTGCAGGTCTCTCTACAGTCTGTAAAGGGGTGTAAAGCGTGTAGGTCTCTCTACAGTCTGTAAAGGGGTGTAAAGCTTGTAGGTCTCTCTACAGTCTGTAAAGCGGTGTAAAGCTTGCAGGTCTCTCTACAGTCTGTAAAGCGGTGTAAAGCTTGCAGGTCTCGCTACAGTCTGTAAAGCGGTGTAAAGCTTGCAGGTCTCGCTACAGTCTGTAAAGCGGTGTAAAGCTTGCAGGTCTCTCTACAGTCTGTAAAGGGCTGTAAAGCTTGAAGGAGAAGACGGGTGCTTAAACTGTCTCCCCCATTGGAACTCCTCAGGAAAGAGAGAGATCCCAATAGAAACCAGGTCTAGGTTTCATCACCTCCTTTTGACGAGGCACTTGTAATGACAGTTGATGTAGACAGGATGCGCGCCCCCACCCTAAATTGCACTTTAAGCTTTCCAGAAGGTGACGCCTCATAGCAAGGATTGAACGTATGTCATTCATGTAAAACGTGTACGGTTAAAGGGGATGTGGCCGTTTTTATCTTCAGACTGCACTGTGATTATTATCAGAATTAAAAACGCACTTTACGTATGGTACTGTATACCGTAAGGCTTTAATGTGCACTCTTGCTGTAAGCTGTGTTTTCTACATGTTTCGGGAGAGGCCAGAAGTGGTGCTGCTTCCTTCTGCCACGGTTGTGAAGCGGACCAAGTCAGCGTCAGTACAAATATGGATCATAACCGAGGTGCAGTATCTTAGCTTAGGGGTATGTTCAACTGGGCCACTTATAAGCCCCTCAATAACCTGCAGATGGTTGCGCAATACACATTTCTACAGAGCAGTATACTTTGTCTAAGCGCTTTGCTGATTTTAACCAACAGAATTGAGCCCAGCTGCATTAGCTCTTGGCTCGAGTGACTTCTGGCGACAGCAAACTTTTGGTGGTTGTAGGAGTTTGGGAAAGGTTGGCCCGGGGTTCGCTAACCCTCCGCTCTGCGTGGAACCCAGTGGAGATCATCTGGTGAGGGTGCCTCGGCTGTTTGCTGTTGATGTCGTTGTGATTGTTGTTGTTGTGTACTGGACGGTCCAGGTGAGTTCCAGTTCACCAGGCCTGGATCCACTCAGTGGGCCGGATGCAGTGCTTCATTGTCCTGCACACCAGGCCGTGCTCATATCCATGCGTAACACACGCAGAGGCGCAGGCAGGCAGCAGCATTCTCATCTGGGTTTTCACACTTTCCCACCCTAATGTATCTACATTTCACTGTTCAGTGAGCCCCAAAACGAACGGTTCCTTCCCTCCTGCATGGCAGGTGAAATTGTATTAGGTTAGAGGAACCCTAATTGGTTGATCCAATATGGTATGTATTGACTTGGTCACAGCGAAGGCGAAACAGGAAACGCTGTATCAGTCACATCAGTATCACTCTGACTCTACCTGTCAGCTTTGCCATTAGCCTCCTTTCTTTTCACGAGGCCAATTGACTGTTGCTGATCATACATGTAACATATGATAGAGCGATACTCTGCTGGGCTTTACAACGGGTTGTCCAGAGGATCCGTCGCATCCTAGTAGAACCCGAAGGCCAAAAACAAGGGCCGTCACGTGGTGAGCGGAGCCGTTTGCCCCTCGAAGCGGAACAGACACCGCAGACGGGATATCCCTCAGTTCACTGATTAGCCTTGTCCTGTTCCTAATCCTTCCCTCTCGCCGCCGTGCCTGGAGGGCTTGAGAAGAGATCTGTCCATGTGATCCACTGCCCCGTGTCGTCTTTATCGGCGTGGGCGACACCATTTTACATAACGCCACGCCAGTTGAGTCACTTAGTATGTTCCAATTAGCCGTGACGCCATGGACTTGACACACTCTAGATGGGAGGGATTCAGACGTAGCACTTAATAGCAGGCCTATTCCTTCTGGTAGGATATATCCGCACCCTAGGCCATGCTAAGCTAATAGATATGCACTGTTCTAATGCAGTCGGGCAAAGTAACGGTAGACTTCACAGAGTCGTGGTGTGAAACGTGGCTATTGGTTCATTACACAATTGCCCTTTAATGGCGTTCTCCTCTGGCCTCTGACTGAAACGAGACCCTGTTGGGGGATGAGGTGTTTCTCAGTGGTCGTGAGGTCATGGTCGCACCGCTGTCAACGTAAAAGGGAATAATAATACGTCCGAATGGAAGCTGAACTGTGAAATCCCATTCTCCCTGGCTCGGGAGCTCAGTGACTCGGACAGCCGCCTGACGCGAGTGATCCACGGAGGGGAAGTGTCCCGTTTGTGACATCGTGTTTCCTCTTCTGCCTCTTTTAACTCTCTCTCTCTCTCTTTCTCTCTCTCTCTTTCTCTTTCTTTCGCTCTCTCTCCTCCTCATCCTCTTGCTGCGCTGTGCTAGACAGGGGAGATCCTGAGTAAGGCCCTGCCCCAGCTCGGCCTGGCTGTCTCCTCCATGACAGTCTCTTCTGGAGGACCCGGAGGGCTTCCTCATACACAGAGGCCCACATGCTCAACATACGGAGAAGGTGCCCGCTATACTTTCATCTGGTACGTTTTGTCCACATACACGTAAGTGAATACAAATGAATGGACTTATTAATCACTCTGTCTGCCTTCGACCTCTGCAAATGCACAGGATCAAAAGGGCAGTCCATTTCAACGGTGGAGCTTTGGAAAGGTGGCAGCATTTTTCCAAAGGTTTGTTCTTTATTATTATCAAGTGCCAATACAAAGGAGGAAAGGATTCTAAGGATACCACAAGCAGAAATTCCTGTACTCCACATTCTCTCATTTTTTGCAGTATTTCTTTTGAAAACCGTATTTTGAAACTACCTTGTCTCTCTACCTGGCCTCTGTTGTGTTGTTATTTGAGGCAGCAGGTAGCCTAGTGGTTAGAGCGTTGGACTAGTAACTGAAAAGTTGCAAGATCAAATCTTTGAGCTGACCATGTAAAAATGTTGTTCTGCCCCTGAAAAAGGCAGTTAACCTAATGTTCCTAGGCCCTCATTGAAAATAAGAATTTGTTCTTAACTGACTTGCCTAGTTAAATAAAGGTCAAATAAATAAATACAATTATTGTGGTTGTGTGGACATGTCCTGATGACACTACATTGCCCTGTGATCTTTCCCACAGGTGTTCCCTGGGTTGGTCCTAACCTACCTGCAGGATGGGTTCGGCTGTGCAGAGGTGACCCCCCGGCTGTGCGGGGGTGGCCGGATACAGGGAAGCAGGCAGACGCCAGAGGTGGGCCACAGACAGGCAGACCAGACCATGGGCAGGTCACAGTACTGAGTATCAGTAAAGCACATTCATAAAGGGGTTTGTAACTATTTGTATGTTTTATGAAGCTGTTATTTTGTTTTATTAGGTCAACGTTCTCCTGTGACAAATAGGGGAATTTGTTTTTGCAGAGACAGGTCATGAGAGAACATCAGCTGCATTTCTGATGTAGTCTGATCTGACAAGATCACAGCACAACAGGAGCAATTCCATATTGTTTATCAACATTTTTATTTTCTGGTCTTCGTGTAGAGAAGACGTGTATAAGTACAGAACGAGAGAATATTCCCACAATTAAAGCTGCAATATGTAACTTTTTTGGGCGACTTGACAAAATCCACAAAGAAATGTGAGTTATAGATCTGTCATTCTCATTATAAGCAAGTCTAAGAAGCGGTAGATCTGTTCTATGTGCTCTATTTCTATGCTTCCCGTTTTCAAGTTTTTTTTACTTTCGGTTTTGTACACCAGCTTCAAAGGTTTGAAAATATATGTTTTATGATGGAAAGTATATTTCACAGCGGTTTACACTATACTTGCTTATTTTGTCACATAAACTGAAATTAGGCAAACTCTTAGAATTTTAGCAATCAGGAAATGGCAGAGCAATTTCTGCGTAGTGCATCTTTCATTATATATGAAGAGAAATGCCTCCTATGGCTGTGAGTTATTCAGAGATTCCTTGTGGACATGCAGTATATCCCCAGCGAGCTCTCACTGAATGAAGTGTTTGTCTCTCTCCAGGTCTGTGGATGTGATGTCAGTGACACCAATCATGAAGCAGTCCCAGCAGAACCCCCAGCCTTCCTTCAGGACAAGGGCCAGGCAGGGGCCAAGC
This sequence comes from Oncorhynchus kisutch, assembly GCF_002021735.2. Classification (NCBI taxonomy): domain Eukaryota; kingdom Metazoa; phylum Chordata; class Actinopteri; order Salmoniformes; family Salmonidae; genus Oncorhynchus; species Oncorhynchus kisutch. The sequence goes on from NC_034177.2 coordinate 45,765,095, forward strand.
AGACAGGGGCCTCCAAGGCAGGGGCCAAGCAGACAGGGGCCTCCAAGGCAGGGGCCAAGCAGGCAGGGGCCTACCAGGCAGGGACCTGGGCCAGCAGGGAGAGAGCCCAGCTGGCAGTGGCCCTGCTGAGGAAACTCAAAGGCAAAACACCCTCAGGCTATGTCTCAAAGGTAGGCCACTGCCCGGGTGCCTGCTGCTGACATGGCTCACTGTTATTGTTCAATGACATTCAATGTTTTCCATCAGTTTTCTGTAAGATAGATTCCTCAGATATTTTTTGAAATATTTAAAAAAGGCCTAGAGCTCGCTGACTGGCACGAATTTAGAGAGAGACACAGGGCAAGAGAAGGATAGAGAAAGAAAGAAAAACAGAGTAGATATCAGGGGAACTGGGATTTAATTTTATTTTGGAGCAAAGAACTAAGACCTGATGAAATGTTCAACGCCCTTGTATTGTAATATGATATACTGTGACTGTCAGGGTCAGTCAACTAATGTTAATCCCCAATAAGGTGAATCAAAAGAATCATTTATTGAAAGAGACAACTTAATGCTTTCTACTCTTTCTACTTCGTGAGGCTTGATTGAGACTTTTCGATAATATAGAGGCGTTGGCTGAGATAGTTCCTATCCCTATCAAGATACGGTACATTATATTATGAATTCACCCAACCACAGAAATATCTGTGTGCGCTGTGTGAGCATTAGCATCACAGAGCTCTAACGTCCAAAGTATGGTTAGGCTAAATGATCATAATCAGAGAGAACTCTGTCTCTGTCTGAGTGGAGAGAGACACCGTGGTCCGTAGTGCATAAAGAGCCCTCACCCCCAACACACGCGCTCTAACACACACACACACACACACACACTCACACACTCACACAACGCCTTGCTCAGTTTCAACACTGTGCTTCCCCTACACATCCCAGCCTCTTTAATGCAATTGAACAATATCGGATTAGTCGCTTCACGATTCATTTACGAGCCCTTGTTAAATCGTCGTCGCTCAGACAGTCAACAAGTAACGCAGCTCCAGCACTGCTGTGCCACTAGATGACCTCACACGGCCCCAGATGTGGCCCCAGATGAAGACGGATGTTTTTGTTGTGTTAAATGGGTGTGTACCTGTATACCTCAGCCCACTGCTCACTGAGCGCGGAGTAGGGGTTGGAGCAGGCTAGACCATGTCTCGTTTGCAACTGAAGCCCATTGCATTGTGCTTGATCCGCTCACCCAGCCCCTCCATGTCCTCATGCTCCATTTGTCATTGTTGTCGTTGTTGTGTGAAGGGAAACATCTCCGTTATAAAATGCAACACACAACAGCTTTAATTGAGCCTCTCCTGAGGGGAATAATTATTCTGATAAAGAGAAATCTATAAATATGATCAATCCATTTTTAGATAAAAGAGCAGGGAACATACAGTTATGCTATCTGCTCTAATTGACCTCATTAATATATGCATAAATCATTATTCTCATCGCGGATATTAAATGTAACGTGAAATGAAACATCTAATGTTTATCAAACAAACAATTTCAGCGCCGTTTTCCTCTTGCAGAATTATTATGAATGCAATTTGCTATCCGAATGACCCTGTATGATTGTATTTAAACAATTACTGAAAATGAATTCTGCCAGGTTTATTTAAAAATCCATAACATGAGCTGCCTTTTTAATTGATGTCGATATATTGCGAGAAGCACAACATTTTTAAGAAGCAGTTATTTTATTGTAATTTTTTTGGGGTCAACTTGTATTTTATTTGATTGAACCTTTATTTAACTAGGCAAGTCAGTTAAGAACAAAATCCTTATTTACAATGACCAAACCGGGACATCGTTGGGCAAATTGTGTTCTGCCTTCCCAATCGCAGCCAGATGTGATTCAGCCTGGATTTGAACCAGGGACCCCTCTTGCACTGAGATACAGTGCCTTAGACCTCTGCACCAAGATACAGTGCCTTAGACCTCTGCACCACTGTGAGAGTTCAGCATATTCTCTTGTATTTCTGGTTCCATACTTTAAATGTGTGTTATTTTTGGCTATATCACGATGAAGCAGAAGACTTTATTAAGTTAATAACGTTGTTGAATCTCATGCCTCTAAATGAATAGAACCTCTCCCGTATAATGATATTCCAAATAATATATGAGAACCATTATTCATGTACAAATGTTAATTGTACTTGCATAATAAAAACGTGACAGAGGTGTCGTGTTGAGAATAGATGTTGTTGCTACGTGCTGATTTAAATGCCGTGTCACACTATTTCCCAAAAGGAAAAGGTGGGCCCTAATGAGAGATGGGTCTGTGGCCAGCGAGTCGCGCTGCCCCCCGCCCGTCACCCGCTGACCTGTGACAGAGACACAGAGAGCCACGGAGAGGGGTGAGTGGCCGTCACGGTAAGTGCTTGTGACAGGCCCACTACAGGCACATCTGTGGAGGGCCCAAACATTGTTTTCCCACCGGTGACTCTCTGTGGCTGGAGCAGGGAGGCAGGCAGCGCTGAGGGGCTAACTGGCTGCACTGCCCCGAGACCCCCCCCCCCCCCCCCTACGCTCTGGGGAAGCAGCTGTCAGTCGCCCAGCTGCCATTTGTTCTAATGATCCTGGTGTTTTCATTGTTTGACTTTCCTCTCTGCTGTATAGGCCGGCCCCCTTGGTCTTCTCTCCTCATCTCCCGTCAACCATTTTTCATACAGAACAAAGATACGTACTATACAACAGCACTGGGCTTTAGAGGCCAGTTAGACTTAGACATCATTAGTAGTGAAGCCAGCTCATTTGGCTATCACGGACTGAGGCAGGCAGGGCAGCATGGGAAAGTGGCTGTTATGGGAGCGTTGACCCAGAGGGGTCAGCTAATCTCCATCAAGGGCCTTGTCAGGAGCCGTATCAGGGGCCATGTCCAGGGTCTTGTCAGACTCATAGGCTCATTATTAAACCCTGACACAGGCTCACTACTCCCTGGCTCTCTGTGCTTAAACTAGTTTGGCCTCTCTCTGGGCTTAAACTAGTATGGCCACTCTCTGGGCTTATACTAGTTTGGCCACTCTCTGGGCATAAACTAGTATGGCCTCTCTCTGGGCTTAAACTAGTATGGCCACTCTCTGGGCTTAAACTAGTATGGCCACTCTCTGGGCTTAAACTAGTATGGCCACTCTCTGGGCTTAAACTAGTATGGCCTCTCTCTGGGCTTAAACTAGTATGGCCACTCTCTGGGCTTAAACTAGTATGGCCTCTCTCTGGGCTTAAACTAGTATGACCTCTCTCTGGGCTTAAACTAGTATGGCCTCTCTCTGGGCTTATACTAGTTTGGCCTCTCTCTGGGCTTAAACCTGTTAATATGGACTTACAGTACATCACCAGGTCTATTTATTTGTGGCAGAACCCCATTCACTTCTGTCATGAAACTCTCTCGCTCTCGCTCTCGCTCTCTCTCGCTCTCTCTCTCTCTTTCTCTCTCTTTCTCTTTCTTTCTCTCTCTTTTAGCAGTCTCTTGAAAGCCCACTCAGTCCCATGCAGTATTTATTAGCCTGGCAGGCTGACTCTTCCCATCCTGACCCTTTCCCCTCTATTCTACATAATAATAATAATGCAGCCTGCATTATCCCACAGCCTCATCACTTATTGAAGACGTCTGTGAGTGAGTCTTTGATTGCCTTGAAGGAACTTTGCACGGCCTCAGACTCCTCACGGATCCAATTCCGTCCCTTTGTAGCTCCTCTTACTTCCACGGGAGTGGCCACTGGCTTGCTTTGCATCATTGAATGGCAGTCCATGCTGAAGGAATTCACCTTTTGATGGATTATCTAGATGCCAGATATGTTGGACTTCTGAGGGTTGCAGAGTGGTAGAGGCAAGGGTGAGTTTTAGTCATGTGGTTCCGGACGGATGCCTGCTTGAAGTCTGAAGAACCTTTCATGCGCTCATAGAATCATCAACCTTACTGTGATTGATCAGGATATGAGCAAACAGGGGTGAATATCATGTGGGCACAGGCAGGTCGACAGATGTCTGTCAGAACATGCCTGTCTTGCCATCTACATCTCGATATTACAGTAATTCTGAATGATGAAGGGAATATCATTGAAGGAAGTGCTATTGTAGTACCTACAGACAAGTAGACCACATGGGCAGACCAACAGATGCTGTAATCATTATAGACAGACAGACAGACAGACTGACAGATAGACTGGTGTTTTCTCCCAGAGTGGTGGGTGACTGTAGGCTATGTGCTCCATTACCCTGTGGAGCTGGAATCACCCAGAACACAACAGCATTAGTGGAGCCATGCCAGGTCACCCAGCTGACTATATGGGACCCTGCACTGCATATGGCATGAGATCCCCTCAGCAAACAGATACACATGCATGCACCCCTCTGCGTGTGCGTGTGCGCGCGCGTGTGATCCTACTTTTAGCTGCAGTGTTCTGTATTCCATTGGCTGTAATACATCTGGATTTGAGCTCTCGCGTACAACAACAAAGCCCTTTCCAAGACTCACTGTTATTGTCAGTCCATTTAGCATGCCCCTGTGTGCCAATATCCAGTCACAGACACACAAGTAATTGATGGGTTTCTCTCTGGCCCTAAACAAACAGTTTAGCCTTGTACCAGCTTAGCCTTTACCCCTGCCTCCACGGTGACTGTGGGCCATCCATTAAAGACTAGAAACGAACTGTTGTTTGATTGTCTGCAGACAGACACTCTGGGCCACGGCCCAGGGATGTGTCCTCACTACAGATGTAGCCGTCAGTTACACACAATTTACCATGCATCCTAATTTAAACAGCCTGTCTCTTTATTAAAACTCGTTTCTTCACTTTATCCAGCTATTTAGTATGGATATAGCAGTATTATTATGCAAATCGAACAGGAATTCCCAGAGACATCACTAATAAATGAATAAATCCACATTTTATTCGTCACATAACACAGTTTACAGCAAGTATAAATGGTGCAGCGAAATGCTTACTTGCAAGCTCCCTAAACAGTGCAGTACAATATCAATATCAATGATGTGAAAAGTCAAATCAAAAATACAAAAATAACAAGTGGAAGGCACAGGCCCACCCACTCGGGAGCCAGGCCCACCCACAGGGGAGCCAGGCCCAGCCAATCAGAAGGAGATTCTCCCCACAAAAGGGCTTTATTAGAGACAGAAATACTAATGATGTTGGAGGCGGCTTATGGTAGAGAAATGAACATTGAATTCTCTGGCAACAGCGCTGGTGGACATTCCTGCAGTCATCGTGACAATTGCATGCTCCCTCAAAACTTGAGACATCTGTGGCATTGTGTTATGACAAAACTGCACATTTTAGAGTGGCCTTTATTTTTTCTATAACATAAGGTTCACCTGTTTAATGATCGTGCTGTTTAATCATGCAGCCCCAGGTGGATGGATTATCTTGGCAAAGAGCAAATGCTCACTAACATGGATGTATAGAAATCTGTGCACCAAATTTGAGAGAAATGAGCTTTTTGTGCATATGGAACATTTCTGTGATCTTTTATTTCAGCTCAGGAAACATTAGACCAACACTTTACATGTTGCGTTTATGTTTTTGTTCAGTATACACTACCGTTCAAAAGTTTGAGGTCACTTAGAAATGTCCTTGTTTTTGAAAGAAAATCAAAAATGTTGTCCAATAAAATAACATCAAATTGATCAGAAATACAGTATAGACATTACTAATGTAGCTGGAAACTGATAATTTTTATGGAATATCCACATAGCCGTACAGAGGTTCATTATCAGCAACCATCACTCCTGAGTTCCAAAGGCACGTTGTGTTAGCTAATCCAAGTTTATCATTTTAAAAGGCTAATTGATCATTAGAAAACCCTTTTGCAATTATGTTAGCACAGCTGAAAACTGTTGTTCTGATTAAGGAAGCAATAAAACTGGCCTTCTTTAGACTAATTGAGTATCTGGAGCATCAGCATTTGTGGGTTCGATTACAGGCTCAAAATGGCCAGAAACAAATAACTTTCTTCTGAAACTCATCAGTCTATTCTTGTTCTGAGAAATGAAGGCTATTCCATGCGAGAAATTGCCAAGAAACTGAAGATCTCGTACAACGTGGTGTACTACTCCCTTCACAGAACAGAGCAAACTGGCTCTAACCAGAATAGAAAGAGGAGAGGGAGGCCCCAGTACACATTAGAGTGTCTAATTTGAGAAACGGACGCCTCACAAATCCTCAACTGGCTGCTTCATTAAATAGTACCCGCAAAACACCAGTCTCAACAGTGAAGTGGCGACCCCGGGATGCTGGCCTTCTAGGCATCTTTTCAGAAGAAAGTTATTTGTCTCTGGCCATTTTGAGCCTGTAATCGAACCCACAAATGCTGATGCTCCAGATACTCAACTAGTAGAAGTTCAACAGTGTAACACTACAGTTGCAGGGGAAGAGCTGACAGGTTTTCTGCTGGCCGGGTGGACCATTTGTATTGTGGGAAGCTTTGGCGTTGGCCGTGTCCTCTGCTTTAGCTGTAGGCATAGCACTGACCAGCAGAGTGTATTGTTCATCCACTGGCCGGCTTATTAAGGCATGTGTTGACATGCCCCGGTTGCTCTAACCACAGTATCTGTCTGTGGGACAGTCATGCAACCCACACTGTGTGTTGCTGGGCGGAAAAGTCAAGTGCTCCGCAAACTGTTCTGTTCTAGAAACCTTGTCCACACTCCTTTTGAGTCGTGATCAAAATGTCAAGTATGGATGCAATTGATGACAAACACTCATCTTTCTTTTGTTCTGTATCACATACACAACACACATGTAACCTCTCCTAAATCCACAGAACTGATCAGTGGGGCCATTTTCCACTTGAGAGAGGCAAGTGTCAAGGCATACATCCGGAAAGTGAGAGGTTATTGAGCCAGAGTGGTGTGTGTGTGTGTGTGTGTGTGTGTGTGTGTGTGTGTGTGTGTGTGTGTGTGTGTGTGTGTGTGTGTGTGTGTGTGTGTGTGTGTGCGTGTGCGTGCACGTACGTACGTACGGGCACAGGTGTGTGTGTGTTGTAAAGGTAGGAGCGAGTCTTGCCGTCACCCCTTGGAACAATATTCCCGACGGTGCATGGCTCCATACGATGCGCGAGCAGCCAAGCCAAGTGAAGCAAGCTGCCCATGCTCAGTGGCATTTCCCAAATGTGGCCCAGCTGGGGGCCTCTGCCTGGCTGCCTGAGTGGCACACACTGTCTCAGGGAGGGAGGGGGGTGAGGGCTCTCAGGGCCAGGGATGGAGGATTCAGTGCCCCCCTCACACCCCCACCACCGCAACCAGCACTGCCCCAGCCATTAGCCTGCGAGGCGCTGAAGTTGATGCGCATTTCCGTCACAGTGGTATAGCTCCACTTTCAATGCAGAGCGAGAGGTGCTTAATTTCCATCAACCAACTGTGTGATGCCCTTTCTTTTAAGTAATGTCAGCGTCTCACTTTAATGGTATTTCTGTCACTCGTCTCTAACGGGAATACATGAAGCTGATGGGGTGTGTGTGGGCAGACGGGGAGGAGGGAGATTAATTGACTTGGTAGAAAGCGTCCTGAATTATCATCGGACTTCAATCATGCAGATAGACACATCTCAGACACGCACTCTCTCTTTCGTTCTCTCAGGTTATGCAAATAGTAGGCCCGACCACTGTAACTGATGAGCAGCAGATCAACCATACAGTGCTTTGTATCTGCCACGTGCTTATCTTTGATTGTTCATGTGGATCAAATAGTCGATCTGTAGAAAATAATGATGGGCATGTAACATTTAGTGTTTTGCACTCAGATTAGGTCGGGAAGAAAAGGAAAATATTGGTGTTCTATCCAATAGCGAGTCAGGCTCAACAAAGCCCTTTACCCATGACTATATTAATTTACACGGCATGGCCATTCTGTTTCTGTTGAGAAGTGTTCTCTAGTTTTGCTTGAATGGAGTCCTGCTTTTCTTCTAGCATTGTGTTGCATATACAGTACAGTACCTGGCGTCCATCTTTGATGGGGTCATTAGTGTGTCTCATTACAGAGTTGAGAGGTAAACGGCTCATCTCCGTTGGTCAGGATAAAACCGGGAAACAGTTCTGTCACTAATGTTACCTTCACTCAGTTAGGCATGCATCCCACATAGCAGCAGCCTGGTTTTAAACCCGCTCCTCGTACACCACATAGAAATAATAGAGCTGTCTAGGTAATTATTAGTCTCATTAAACTGTCTCTCAAAGCTGTGCATATTAGTGTATGCAGGAGTAATCTCAGCCAGAAGAATGAGAATCCCCCAAAAATGTTCTGTTTCTGAAAGTCCAGTAAATATCGTAGCATTTTTTATCATTTATTCAATTGTACTGGATAAATTAGAGATCTTTGCATGAATTAATGTCATTTTCAAAAAAAACATGATTTCATATTTGTTTAAACAATTTCAGTAGTAATCAATCTAACAAAATAATCATGGTAGAATATGTGTAGGTTTACATAATAGAAACATACAGTAGTATTTTGTTCCTCACTGGTAATATTTTTAATGCCAAAAAATGTCTCGGTATAAGTCAAATTAAGGCCACACTGTAAAACATATATTTAAGAAAATAAGTTATGATTTTTTTCAGCTTTTTGAGTATCTCCAACATGAAGTATTCTCATGTATAATATACTTAACTTTTTTGGTGTTTCACAAACACTAACACATTAAGTTCCAACTTAATTTGATCAATTCCAAAACGGTTATTATTCGTTAGATCAACTTAACATTTTTGATCAGTTACTTTCAGTGATCATGTCTTAAGGTGTAAAAAATGTATTCTGTCTTTGATTATTTTGCCATTTGAACTTACTTTAGCAGGCATTGCTGAAAACAGTGCTCATTCCACTAGCGGTCAATGGAAGTAGAACTTTAAGCATGTGCCTCTAGCATTAAGGGTTTTGTGCACATGCCCTTGTTGTTGTTGTTGTTGTTCTTCTCCAAATTTGCATTGTCAGATCGCAAACCAATTCAAAGATGGATATACCGCCACCTACTGTACTGGCTGGAGTGTGAGGCCGGCCTCCATATTCATCTCTTTCGCTTACATGTATCTCGCCCTGTGATTCTGCCTACTGTTCGGGAGTGTGAATTCATTACAATTTGTGACACAAAAAGGGAAGGGAAAAAGGACAGGGGAAAAGGGAAAACTTTCCCTACCAACTTAACCCTACAATCATTTAAATCTCCCCACTATTCCAGCCTCTATCGGCTCCTAAACCAGTCTATCAGCCTGGGAGGATGGGATACTCTGCAGTAAAATCTCATACATACAAGTACCTTGTTGATGGTGGGAATCTCCTCTTTGAACGTCAATTTGCCTGTCAGTCGGACAGGCAGACAGCAAGACTTCTACTAAGCCCCGCTGTACCAAATTAAATGCTAGGTTGGAAGCAAGGGGATATAATGTGCGAGTGAGATAAATACAAGAGATGATTCGGACAGCAACATGAACATGATATTCTTATTGAGGCGCGAACTATAGGTGTGTCTGTGATGGCCTGTACAGCACGGCTTGGAACGCTGCTTGTCCAATCACTTTTATAAAAGTATCATAAAGTTGTTTTTAAATGGAATTACCCACAATCCTCAAAAAACGGAGCCACATGGCAGGTTGTTGTAAAAAAATAAAATTCTTAAGTTGAGAGTTAAAACTTCTTAAGTTGAAGTTTTATGAAAATATTGTATATTAAACACAGTATATTAAATTGAATTGACATTTTCGAAGGTCATGCTTTTTGAACACAAAAATGAAGTAAGCTATTCAAATATTCAAGTAAAACAGTGGATTCTGAAAACCTTTTTTTTTGTAAAAATCTCTATTTTTGGTGTAGTATTTACTAAGCCCCAGAATATTGTTTTTGACAGTGCAGCCACCACAGGCATTAATATTAGTATTTAAACAAATTTAAATGTTGAAAGTTGACACATTTTTTTTATTTAGTTAGTTTATCTTACTACCGTCATCAAAATGTCATGAATTGTAACCACACTTAAATGGACATACATCCATAATTTAAAAGCTCACTACATTGACTCACACATCATTTAAAAGCTCACGACATTGACTCACACGTCATTTAAAAGCTCACGACATTGACTCACACGTCATTTAAAAGCTCACGACATTGACTCACACGTCATTTAAAAGCTCACGACATTGACTCACACGTCATTTAAAAGCTCACGACATTGACTCACACGTCATTTAAAAGCTCACGACATTGACTCACACGTCATTTAAAAGCTCACGACATTGACTCACACATCATTTAAAAGCTCACGACATTGACTCACACATCATTTAAAAGCTCACGACATTGACTCACACATCATTTAAAAGCTCACTACATTGACTCACACATCATTTAAAAGCACATTTGATAGAGAATGTTACAAACTGGACTATATATAGTAACTTACTTTGGTGTTTGATAGTCTAAATTCAGTGTCCTTGTCTTTAACTGTAATTTCCATAAAGTTAGGCACTTCCCACACACAAACACATTTTTCTCACCCTCGCAAGCATCTGCATTCACCAAATTGTGTGTGATTATCCTTAGACGTGTTCTCCAGACATATACAGGGAATTGTTGATATGTTGAAAAAATATATATATTCTAGAGGACATTTTCTTCTAAAAAATGTGCCAAAAATGTATTTTACTTAACGTTATACAGATAGAAAGATGAACAAAGTATGTGTAAGTCCGGTCGTGGAGTGTCTTAATGAAATGAAACCTAAATATTTAGGCTGACCACATCCGGTGTCCAGAAAAATGTGTTTTGTGTGATATGCAAATGGAGACACATTTTTATTTATTTGAATTTGACCCCCTTTTCGTGGTATCCAATTGTTAGTAGTTACTATCCTGTCTCATCGCTACAACTCCCATATGGGCTCAGGAGAGACAAAGGTCGAAAGTCATGCATCCTCCGAAACACAACCCAACCAAGCCGCACTGCTTCTTAACACAGCGCACATCCAACACGGAAGCCAGCCGCACCAATGTGTCAGAGGAAACACCGTGCACCTGGCGATCTGGTTAGCGCGCACTGCGCCCGGTCCGCCACAGGAGTCGCTGGTGCGCGATGAGACAAGGATATCCGGCCAAACCCTCCCTAATCCAGATGACGCTAGGCCAATTGTGCGTTGCCTCACAGACCTCCCAGTCGCTGCCTGCTGCGGCAGAGCCTGGGCGCGAACCCAGAGTCTCTGGTGGCACAGCTAGCGGTGCGATGCAGTGCCCTAGACCACCTGGGAGGCAAATGTGCACACATTTAATGAGATATAACCTAATTTGCATATTTTAATAAAATATTTCAGAAAATTTTTCATGCACAAAAGTATTATATTTGTGTCCACGACGGCATTCAAGTGGTAAAAATGTATTGTGATATGATTAAGGTAAAATGAAGGTGCCTGGCCTATTTGTTTTACTTAACACTTTCTTTTTTTTGTTAAATCTTAACTTCTTAAAGCATTGTTGGTTAAGGGCTTGTAAGTAAGCATTTCACTACAAGGTCTACTACACCTGTTGTATTCGGCGCATGTGACTAATACAATTTGATTTGATTGAAGTCCAATATTATAAACAACATTACTATGCAGTCTCTAGCCAAACTTCCCAGCATGCCTTTCCCTCCTTCCAGTCGTTTACATTTTATTTCTCTATTGAGTGTGCCCTGTAATTAAGTTGCCAGCAGCAGTACCACATTAGTGTTGGATGAAGCCCTCCACCGTTGGGTTTTAGCATTAGGCAAACAACAGGATTCTGTGTTTGCTGTGACCTCTCTGTCACTTTAGCAACACAGTGGCATCCATTAAGCTACCTCCGTCCACACGGTAAACACCCCCAGGCAGGGCTTTTACATCTACCCCTTGTCTAGGTCACAACACTTAGCTACACTCAGCAACCCGAGCCCACGTTAATGAACGTACCTCTCCAAGTACGGGGAGCTGCTTAACATTTTGCTTGTGGTCATTCATCCTCATACCAAAGTCTATGGTGAATAGTACTATCACAGCATGCAGTGGACGCACGCCATTAGATAATAACAACAAGAGGTTTTTAACAATGAGATTTTATGGCTCTTACTTAAATGTCATTTTTTACTTTGATTGCGGTTTTGGTCCGGACATCAAATCAAATTTATTTATATAGCCCTTCGTACATCAGCTGATATCTCAAAGTGCTGTACAGAAACCCAGCCTAAAACCCCAAACAGCAAGCAATGCAGGTGTAGAAGCACGGTGGCTAGGAAAAACTCCCTAGAAAGGCCAAAACCTAGGAAGAAACCTAGAGAGGAACCAGGCTATGTGGGGTGGCCAGTCCTCTTCTGGCTGTGCCGGGTGGAGATTATAACAGAACATGGCCAAGATGTTCAAATGTTCATAAATGACCAGCATGGTCGTATAATAATAAGGCAGAACAGTTGAAACTGGAGCAGCAGCACTGTCAGATGGACTGGGGACAGCAAGGAGTCATCATGTCAGGTAGTCCTGGGGCATGGTCCTAGGGCTCAGGTCCTCCGAGAGAGAGAAAAAAAGAGAGAATTAGAGAGAGCATATGTGGGGTGGCCAGTCCTCTTCTGGCTGTGCCGGGTGGAGATTATAACAGAACAAGGCCAAGATGTTCAAATGTTCATAAATGATCAGCATGTTCGAATAATAAGAAGGCAGAACAGTTGAAACTGGAGCAGCAGCATGGCCAGGTGGACTGGGGACAGCAAGGAGTCATCATGTCAGGTAATCCTGGGGCTTGGTCCTAGGGCTCAGGTCCTCCGAGAGAGAGAAGGAGAGAATTAGAGAACGCACACTTAGATTCACACAGGACACCGAATAGGACAGGAGAAGTACTCCAGATATAACAAACTGACCCCAGCCCCCCGACACATAAACTACTGCAGCATAAATACTGGAGGCTGAGACAGGAGGGGTCAGGAGACACTGTGGACCCATCCGAGGACACCCCCGGACAGGGCCAAACAGGAAGGATATAACCCCACCCACTTTGCCAAAGCACAGCCCCCATCAGTGAATCAACCCACTCAGGTGACGCACCCCTTCCAGGGACGGCATGAGAGAGCCCCAGTAAGCCAGTGACTCAGCCCCTGTAATAGGGTTAGAGGCAGAGAATCCCAGTGGAAAGAGGGGAACCGGCCAGGCAGAGACAGCAAGGGCGGTTCGTTGCTCCAGAGCCTTTCCGTTCACCTTCCCACTCCTGGGCCAGACTACACTCAATCATATGACCCACTGAAGAGATGAGTCTTCAGTAAAGACTTAAAGGTTGAGACCGAGTTTGCGTCTCTGACATGGGTAGGCAGACCGTTCCATAAAAATGGAGCTCTATAGGAGAAAGCCCTGCCTCCAGCTGTTTGCTTAGAAATTCTAGGGACAATTAGGAGGCCTGCGTCTTGTGACCGTAGCGTACGTGTAGGTATGTACGGCAGGACCAAATCAGAGAGAGAGGTAGGAGCAAGCCCATGTAATGCTTTGTAGGTTAGCAGTAAAACCTTGAAATCAGCCCTTGCTTTGACAGGAAGCCAGTGTAGAGAGGCTAGCACTGGAGTAATATGATCAAATTTTTTGGTTATAGTCAGGATTCTAGCAGCCGTATTAAGCACCAACTGAAGTTGGTCTGAAGACATCTGAGGGGACAGATGTTCTCCCCCAGGACAGACCCAATGCTGACTCGTTCTTTCTTTCTTTCTTTCTCGTAATATCTCTCTTTCTCAAAAAATGCAATAAGTTGAGATCTGTTGCAATTTTCGGTAGTTTTACTGAAGCATTTGTCTCCAAAACGAGTGGTTGTTCACCCCAGCCCCCTAAGCATCCACGGGCTCTACTGTCAGTGACATCTCCATCCCTCTGTCCTCCAGACCCCCCCCCCCCTCCCCACCATGACTGATAGTGTTTAGTCTCCCTGCAATGCGCCAACCCACAGAGGGACTTGTCATCCAGGATGTTTGCTCGACATTGTACACACACACACAAAAAAATCTGCCTTTGACTACCCGGTTGGGACACAGACATATATCCAGTGTCAGGAACAATCTGTTGGGAGTTTGTCTGCTGCGTGGCGTTTTGTGACCAGTTGTGGCGTGTGTGTCCAGTCGTGGCGTGTGTGTCCAGTCATGAGCGGCAGAGCAGAAGGTCTCCAGCCGTACATCTGACCCCAGGTGATGGGCTCCAGCACCCTGTCACATAGCATTTGGGCTGGGACCGCTAGGCCAGCGTGGGGCTGGTGGGGGGCTGGTGGGGTAGGTTGGGGGTTCTGGTGGGGTAGGTTGGGGGCCTACAGGGGTGGAGTGAGGAGAGTGAGTCCCCTTTAGGGCCCATGGCCATAATGATCCATAGCACAGAGGTGGTGGCAGGTTTCATACTGGAGAGAGGAGCGAGGAGGCTAGCTGACTGAACGCACCCTGCCGTCGTGGCCGAGGGAGTCGGGGTTAGGGGGGACAGGTTGTGAGTTCAACAGGATGTGTGTGTGTGTGTCTTGCTTAACATGATTCTGATCCCAAGAGCAGCAGGTGTACTGTTTGATGGCTCCTACCACTTCCTTATTCACTATTTCACTGTTACAAATGTGCATCTCGAATGGGTTTACAGTTAGCAGACTGTAGGGTAGTCAGAGGAGCCCAGTGTCACATGGTACTAAGGTCACACAGTGTCACTCAGCCATTGTGATGATGTCACTGGGGCCTACAGGAAAGACAGCTCAGCCTGACCTTGTGGAGGTCACGCAGGGCCAGTGGTGCCAGCTGCGCTCCTCAGGTTGGGGGTCAGTCCTGGGGCCCATTCTCTGTCCCGGTGTGTCTTTCCAGAGACATGGGGGGAGCGCGGGTGGCAAAGTCATCTGTTCACTGACGAGGTGACCAGGACACCCGAGGGCCACCAGAGGAGAGGAGGGGGGCAACCTGCCCACTACATTCTACTGCCATCCCCTTCTTTCTCTCTCTCTCTCTCTGACTGTAGACATACTCTCTTATATATTATCGACATTTATATTGTTGTAGTAGACTACATGTAGTAGTATATGATATTGTAAATTATTTTGTATTTTTGATATGCTCTTGGAGAAAAGTTTGCTGGCAGACCCTCATGTGGGTTGCCGTCTCTTTCTATAATGCTGTGTGTGTGTTTGTGCGTGTCTGCATGTAGGGAGGGAGGGACGGTTCTTTATGGTGTATTTTCAGTTTGCCTTTGATGATGCAGGTGAGATAGGAGCTGAGATCAGAACCCTCCTTTGCATAAATGTTAATCACGGTGCTGGGAATGTAAATGGCGAGTATTCTCTCTGTGTGTGTGTGTACGTGTGTGTGTGTGTGTGTGTGTCCTTCGCCCCCCTCTCCGTGTCTGATTGAGGGAAACCAGGGGCCGGCGTTCAGCGGTAATCATCCCAGCAGGGGTCCCCATCGGATGCAGTCCTGTCATTACATTTGTGTTGAACACCGGCCCATCTAAATGTCAGCCTTGATGGGCTGCTAGGCCTGCAGAACGCCGACGAGAACGTAAACACCCGGCAGAGAGAGCGGAACAGCTCCCCGCCACCGAAAAAAAAAAAGTGATCTGATGAGCAGGAATTAACTTTTAATTACCCAATTCTTTAGACTTTCATAATTGTTTTGGTCACACACACAACAAATGCGAGGCCTGTAATTTGAAAGCTATTTTCGAGATGAGAAAATCCTCTGCGAGGAGGTGCAAGTAGATTGGAGGGTGGAGGGAGACAATCATGCCAGTGGATTTCCTTATAGAAAATCCAAATTGCTTATTAGAATGTTGTGGAGTGTTTACAATATGTGGCTTAAGTGCGCTACTGTCTAACAGAGGGGAAACACTATCTGTGTGTCCTGGAATCAAACTCTGGGATGGACATGTTAATACGCATCTCTTCAAATGTATCAGAACATGCATATTTGGATAAGATAAGACCATTAGATAAGAAAGCAGACAGTATCCATGTGTCGATCAGCGTTATTCCACAGTGCTGCCGAGATAATGTCCATAATGTGTCTTTGTGTCCACCGAATAAGCCATATTCTCCCTAAGTGTGACAGTCAGGAAACCAGTGACAGGACAGACAGACAGACAGAAAACAGGAAACACAACTCTCTTAGCAGGCAGGAGACATTTAGAGAAAGGATGTCCATGTTAAATAATTCACAGCTGGGAGTCATGGGGTGCAGAACCTCCATCCTTCTACTCACACACACACACACACACACACACACACACACACACACACACACACACACACACACACACACACACACACAGAGAGAGAGAGAGAGACAGAGACATGAGGGCCTGAGGAGTACAATGCCATTTTGTGATAACACCACACTACTCACCAAAGATGCCCAAACATTCTGGCGATGAAGCTGTTCATTTTACACCCCACCCAACCATGAGGCATCCAGGTCTTCATCACTGTAAAATATAAAACGGTTTAGTTTGATAGCATTTCAAATCTTACCAATAGTGTTGTCAAACTATTTTGTTATTTCTTTGATCAAATGTAAATGATTGAAAAATGTGAACCTGAATACAGGGTGGGAGTCATTTCAATCATAGAAATAGAATTCATAGACTGGACCTATCCCTTCAAACCACTGCAATTTAGCTGGTACACCAATGATATTTAAATGTAATTGCAATTTGTATTTCTAATTACTACAACAAAGATGGCCGCCGGTCCACCCACCGTCGACTGTCAACTTAAATTGACATGTATTTTCTATCATCTATATTTCTAGGATTTCAATCGGTTCTCTACAAAGGATTGACCGTATCATTTAAAACAACAGATATTCCCATTCAAGTCAACATTCTCTGGTATGTGTGGACCTCCAACCATCTTTGTGGTAACATTTGAAAGTCAACTGTATTCAAATTTGAGTACATTTATAAGCCAAGACATGACACCCACCCTACATTCAAGAGCATGTTGTGTCTCAACCAATGGTGGGAACAACACAAAGACATTAGATTATGTCAAATTGGGTCTAAGCTTCAACATAAGTGAATTTTTAAGAGTTTCTGCATTTTAGACCATTGAGGTTAGAAAGGTTATCATTTTTATTTACAGAGTTCAAATGTGCTCTCATTGAAACCATGAAAGGGAATCCAGAAGGAAAAAAAAGAGTTTGACAACTCTGTTTGTAAAGCTTTTAAATGATATCAATCTCAACCGTTTCTCTTTTCCAGTGATGAAGACATGGTGTCTCATAGTATGGTAGGGCAAAAATGGGTCAACTTTGAGCATCTTTTTCTGAGCACTTCTACAAGGGGCAAATGTGCATGGAAGGTTTCATTCAAATCAAAAGGAGTGCTGTCAAAAAAAGTGATTGAATTCAAATGGATTTACCCTGATGTAATTGGCTGCAGTGTTTTGTTCTACAGGATAGCAGAGACGTTTTGGGGGCATAGTGTCCCTCCCTGTTCGGTATAGATAGGCTGTCTGAATTGACAATGGTCGAAGTATGATATGGTAGATGCCACAATGTGTCAAGCCAGTTCAACATTGCAGGGGCAATGGCCTTCGGAATACAATAGTACTTCCATGAGGAACTTTTCCCCCTGAGGCAAAGTTTACAGATAAACAAAAAAGCAGAGCGCAAAAGAGGACACATGGAAAGATGGCGAGGAACAGATAGACATATATTTGAGACAGATAAAAAATAACTTCTGTTGGGGGAATGAAGGTAAGTGCCGCATATTCCACAGAGTGTGGTCTCCACCTAGTGGACAATGAGAGAAACAGCGCTGCTTTGTTCCAGTAAATGCACATCACGTTATCTCAGGGCTCCATAGTATTGTGCAACAGTATATAATCAGACACCAGAGCTTACGAATGCAGGTCTCATTCAAAGGAAGTGGGGGAAGCTGTCAAATCTGGACATGACCCTCCACCGCAGCCCTGTGTGTCAATGCCCGAGGTGGGGGGGGGGGGGGGGGTCTGCCTGTCAATGTCAGTGAAATGAGCAGCTAGTGATGGCTCTGAGGTTAGAGGTCCCTTCCCTAAAGGCTGCTATGGGCTATGGAATGCTGCTGGCCACCCAGTCCCATCTACCCTGTCTCCCAGCACCCCAGCCCCAGGGTCCAGCTCGACCTTACACCACTCCACCCACAGGGTCTAGCCCAAACCCCATCTGTTCACTGGTCTCGTGACCAGTGGCCTCAATGTGTGGCTCTTCGCCACTCTAAAAATCAATTTCTTACATTAAGGTTCTATGAATATCCCTATGTGTGTTCCTCTCTGTCAGATGGGCCATCAAACAGGAGGGGCTGAGAAGAGCGGGCCAATGGAAGCAGTCCAAGGTAGAGAACCCAGAGTGGAACAAGCTGACCTCCATGTGGCCCTCTCTGCCCAGTGGAGAGCTCAACCAGGTGAGCCCTCTTCTTGTATGGGTCAGTGCGAGACCCATGGTACACCTGGAACTGGTCCGGGGTACATACACTCAGTCCAGTGAGTGCTAGTCTCTGAGGGGTCCAGAATAAAATGAAGGCCTATATATCAAAGCAACCCAGACAGCCGTTGTCAATGGTCCACAACACACACAGCGCACTCTAGATAATATGTGTGTGTATTGGCTGAGAAATCTCTCTCAGAGAACCCCGGGTCTGTTAGAGCGAGGAGCAACATGCTGACTGACTGTCAGAGTGGATCTGTGTTGTTGTTATGCCATGGCATATCTCCTCTGTCTGTCTGTCTGAAGGATCAGATGAGGCAAGTCGGACAGGAGCATGACAGGCTTGTTAGGAACGAATCGGTCCACTGGGCACAACCACTGACTGACAGGTTCACATTTTACACTCAATGAATAGAGACTAACAAATGTTTAGCTGGTTGTTTTATCATGAAATCGTATAATGGAATAATCATAAGGTGTGTGTGCGTGTGCAAGATATTAAAGATATCCTGTGCTTTTCAGCTTTTGTGCAACCTTAACTTGCCTTGGAAGTGTAGTTTGCTCATTCATTTGTACGGCCAGTGTTGAGACACACACTAGAGGGAGAAATTACGAGGCTACTTTACACTTTTGAATGTCCCTGCAGGACCTAAACTGGCCACTGGAGGGTGCCCTAGTCCCCTGTGCGCCACCACTGACTGACTCCAACAGGAAATGGCACTGTTTCAGACCTGCACCACTGAGATTGAGGGTACTGAGAAACAGACAGGGGGTAGAAAAGGCCAAGGCCATAACTGTTACAGTACCCAACCTCATACTGAACACTTGGTGAGGACAATATTCTCTCAGATCTTCTACATCCCTCCTCTCTGACACTGACAACTACATCTGAAGAATGTGGGTACATCTCATTCCACATCCACTATAGGCAACACAATATTGTCAATTACAGTTCCGTTTTAAATATTGCGTAGTATACCAGTGGTATAGTAGCATCAGTCAAAAGCCTGTAGCATCTGTAAAGTAAGTCACTCTGGATAAGAGCGTCTGATAAATTACTCAAATGTACATGTAAATGATAGCGATAGCTGCACATTTAGTAGCTGCACATTTAGTAGGGGTAGTGGTTCTGGTTTAAGCCTGATGTTCTCACTGCAGGATTTTACACATCCTGAAAAAGATCCCTTAGTCTCAAATGAGATGATTTATGTAGATGTATTAATTTAGCTTCAGATCATATATGTATTAGCACATTAGGCCTGATTCAGAAGTAAGAGGACTCTCTACTGTTCACCAATCATTTGGAAAAGAATGCATAGCCTTCAACCCCCCACACAACCCACCAATGAATGTTCATTCACTCAAGGTAAAGTCAAGCCTGAAATTGGAGTTTCTGATCCAGGAATATAATTTGTATCTTCTAATTAACTCAATCAGTTCTCCGTCTTTGGAGCAAAGTAAATAAAGCTGCCCCGGGTTCCCGTTTACAGATGAGCACATGCAGCCTGCCTGACCTTTGACCTTTCAGTCTGTGTCAGCCTCTCCTTCATTACGGGCTCAGGCCTGGAATCTGGGGCATCATTTGCATAAGTTAATTCCTCGTTACGATCCCCCTCGCAGCCGTGCGAGGCCAGGGAATAGAACTGATTATGATTCTGCTTCCCTCCATTCATCTGTGCAGTAGGAAGCCTCTCGCCCGCACAGCACAGAGACTCAAAGCAGAAAGAGGCACCAGCAGGGAGAGGGAAAACAGTAACACGGCAGAAATCCACAGCCTTGGGTTTCAGCAGTTCCTTGAGAGGTAAAACCTCAAGTTGAATTGAAATATATTCATGACGAAGAAATATATGTATTTTCATTTCCCCTCGTGGTTGGGAAGGGAAGAACAGTACAGCCAGTCTAGACTGCAATGCTTTCTTCTCAGGTGCACAGTCTCTTCATCTGCCCCACGCTGCTCTCAGGCTCTTCCTCACAGACGGCAGGGACAGAACACTACTCCTAGATCTGATTCTAGACCAGCTGGTATTGAATCGACTTTTTAAAAACTTTTATCTTCTGAATTAAAAGTTCACTCAAGTCTTTCCTCATTGAGGTGTATGTGTCCTGTGTGCAGCCGTGGGTTAACCCTCATCTCAGCCATGGGTTAACCCTCATCTCAGCCCGTGGGGTAACCCTCATCTCAGCCGTGGGTTAACCCTCATCTCAGCCGTGGGTTAACCCTCATCTCAGCCGTAGGTTAACCCTCATCTCAGCCGTGGGTTAACCCACATCTCAGCCGTGGGTTAACCCTCATCTCAGCCGTGGGTTAACCCACATCTCAGCCGTGGGTTAACCCTCATCTCAGCCGTGGGTTAACCCTCATCTCAGCTGTGGGGTAACCCTCATCTCAGCCGTGGGGTAACCCTCATCTCAGCCGTGGGGTAACCCTCATCTCAGCCGTGGGGTAACCCTCATCTCAGCCGTGGGTTAACCCTCATCTCAGCCGTGGTAGAATGTCAAAACAGCACCGCCTTCTCCACCTGGAGCCGGACGTGTCCCAGATCCGCCACCACTGCACCCTCTTAGCCCTCTGGCTAAGCTGCCTTAAAACAAACATACAGCCATCGTTTCCGTGGGGTTGCACAGGGTACTCTGTTTCACTAGCACCAATGCTCCATTGTTCTGGATTTTCATGGCGTCAATTCTTTCTGCTTTCTCTCTCTCTCTCTGTTTTTTCTCTCTATAGGTTGCAGCAGCGCAGTAGGAGCATCACACAGGCCCACAGACAGCAGTTTGAGTTCAGTAAGGGCCAGATAGTAAGCTGCAGAAACCCCTGTCTGGCTGTTTGGGTCGCTGGCCATGGGGCAGTGGGGGGAGGTGGGGTAAAAGCAGGGTCAGTTGGTGCGCAGTAACCCCTCTTACTCAAACCAACGTTGGACACTGAATGAGGGAGAGAGGTAGGAGAATGGGCCCCATGTGAATTGATACTAATGTCAGAGCGTGACCCTGTCTGTCTGTCCTCCCACGTCACACTGATATATTAGTTGACCCCCTTTGGCCCTGTCTAGGGCACTGTACTGTGCCTATGAGATCCAGGCACGGACAAAATGACAGGGTCAAAGGTCTTTTCGTGTTCTCGGAAGCCATAGGGAAACATTTATGAAAGTAGTTGTTATAAAGAGACTCTGTTTTGATTATTGTTTGTCTCTTCACACAGGACTCATCATCTGTTGGCCAACCCTGAGCTGGTATTGTCTGTTTCCATGACTACAATCCCCCCCAGGAGACTCCTGCTCTGAACCCCGTCTCCTCACAGGCTGCTCTGTAGTCCTACAGGTAAGACTCACTGACAAGCAAACAACAACAACAACAACAACGAACAAGTACAACAACAAGTACATACTGAAAGTATCATGGTTTGATCTCTTTCATATACTGCCTGTTCAGAAATATAAGCCCTATAGTTGCGGAGTAGCCAACCAGAAGTGGGTCTGGTTTCCAGATCGTATGGTTCTGAGTGCATTCTACACCTCATCTCTGGACCAGGAAGTGACTGCAGCCAATCAGGCCTCCGTGTGTGTACCGCCTGTGTGTCTCCAGAACCACTGCACCAGCATGTATACCAGAACTAGTCCAGAACAACTACTGTAGCACACTGTACTTGACACAGTGTTAGGTATCCATACCCATTCTGTTCTGCTGTACATTCTTATTGTATTCTGTGGTTCTATGCGCTGGTTGTGAGGATTATAGGAAGATTAGAAAGGAGTGGTACATTTTGGATACCAACTGTACATTCTTCTTTGCTTAGATGGTTATTTGGGAATAATGTTGTGTCTGTACAGTATTGCATACTCTCGGAATAATTCTGTATGCACTATACCAGAGGAGGCTAGTTATAGGAGGGGCTCAGTGTAATGGCTGGAATATAATTATGGAACGGAGTCAGATACGTTGTTTCCATGTGTTTGGTACCATTCCATTTTTTCCATTCCAGACAGAATGAGCTTGTCCTCCTACAGTGTGGCAAAAAAGTATTTAGTCAGCCACCAATTGTGCAAGTTCTCCCACTTAAAAAATGAGAGGCCTGTAATTTTCATCAGGTTGTGGACAGGTGTCTTTTATATTGATAACAAGTTCAAACAGGTGCCATTAATACAGGTAACGAGTGGAGGACAGAGGAGCCTCTTAAAGGAGAAGATACAGGTCTGTGAGAGCCAGAAATCTTGCTTGTTTGTAGGTGACCAAATACTTATTTTCCACCATAATTTGCTAATAAATTCATAAAAAATCCTACAATGTGATTTTCTGGATTATTTTTCTCATTTTGTCTGTCATAGTTGAAGTGTACCTATGATGAAAATTACAGGCCTCTCTCATCTTTTTAAGTGGGAGAACATGCACAATTGGTGGCTGACTAAATACTTTTTTGCCCCACTGTATATCTCCTACCACCAGCCTCCTCTGTACTCCACAGTATCTCCTACTGTGCTATGTGGGGGGCAGGGTTTCTCCTTCGCCAGGTCAGGTGTGAGTGGGAGGCAGAGTGAAGGTGTGTCCTAGCTGTTCCACTGGGCTGAGAGGGAGAGGAGTTCTCCAGAAGCCTCCTCCAGGATCCTCCTCCCTCTGCTGCATGGCCAGTCACAACCACCAGCTCAGCCCGACTGGACACTTCAGGATCCTGAAGGTCCACCAGGTAGTGCAACCTGGACTTGGGGGTAGACGTAACATAGTCAATGTAAAATCTCCCTCCATTTAGTATGATTATGGTACGTTTCGTATGGTATGTGTTCCCTTGTGGACGTCCATCATCCGTTTCGTATGATATGTTACGAATTACAATTCACATGATATGTTACGGATTTCAATTAGCGGTGGCTAACTTTAGCCAGGGTTAGGGGAAGGGTTGTCTAACATGCTAAGTAGTTGCAAAGTTTGATAGTTAGCTCAAATGGGTTGCTAGACGTTCGCGTTACACACCCACCCATGCTCCCCAACCAAGTTTTTGGCTTATGTAACCTTCTCTCTTATGTAACCATACCCAACGTAACATATCATACTAATTTTATTATCACACATTTACTGTGTTACATCTAGTCTTTGAGGCCAGGCTGGCTAGTGGAACATCCAATATCCCCCTACAGCATTCCCTGAAATCAAGTGGGTGTGAAGTTCATTATCCAAGGTGGTGCAGATGGCTGCACTGAAGTAAACATGTTCTCCTTATGAACCCCCAGGAGAGTGTGTGTATGTGTATGGGTGTCTGTCTGTGTCTGTATGTCTGCATATCTGTCTGTGAGGGACTAAGACTCCAGCTGTGTCCTCCTGTAGACGGAGCTCAGTGAGTCTGCGGCAGACGTCACTCTGCAGCGTCTAGACGAGTGTCTGGGAGTCACTGAGGACGGAGGCTGCGGTGCTGCAGAAGCAGACGCCGTCCCCAGAGGTGTGCAGCGCAGCCCAGACCAAGCCGAGCGTGAAGCTCCTGGCCCACAGGAATGGGCAGGGGGGCCTAGAGGAGGGCCAGCTGATCACGGTGGCAACAATGCCTCTGGTGAGGCTCCACAGGGGCCACTGAAACAGGCAAATAGACAGTGTATGACTTTGTTGTTTTCTAGGTGGACAGTATGAATTGAATGTATGAGTTTCTGTGTATCTGTAGTTGTTGTCAGAGTGCACCCGCCTGCTCCAGCTAACCAGAGCTTAGGTACTCACCCTGCATCAGCTCAAAGCCTGGGCCCTCAATGACTGTATGCAGGATGACACAGACACACAGAGGTTAGATTGCCTTTCTGATAACCAGTCTGTTGACTTTTGACACTGACCTCTCCTCTAACCTCAGGTTCAGAGACAGTGTTCCAGGTGAGTGCTGAGGACATGAGCTCTGTAGATGAGGGTCTTCTGGCGCTAATACTGAGGTCCCCCATCCATGTCTGGGTGTCCTGTGGAGAGCCCTACCTCCCTTCAGATGGTGAGATGCACGCACACACACACACACACACACACACAATGGTGCTTGCATTTGCTAAGGGAATTTTGATATTATGAAATTGGATGTAAATAAATGTAGAGTCATTTCCTTGCTCCTTTCTCTTACTACTACAGCACATTAGTCCATCCTGTTTATTCTTGATCAGTTATTTTCTTGCCTGTGGGTGAATCTTGGCAGCATTGCCCTGGGGGGGGGGGGGGGGGGGGGGGGGGGCTGTAATGGCGAGATGCTAATGAGATGTGTGTTTTGCTGCCTGGATGATGATTTTGCAGATAATGTTTTCTTTGCTTAAGCCTTGTACGAACTCTAGGCAACAATTAGGGGGTTCGTAAAGCACTGCACATTTCTATACACATAATCCCGGCGTGTGCGTTATGTTGCCTCAGTTGTCAGGAGAAGAGAGAAGCTGCAGAGGGCTCTGTGGCTCCGGAAGGAGAGAGAGTACTGACTGACCTGGGGATCAAGAGACACAAGATGAGGCATCTGAAAGCTTTGCTCTGCTTTACATCCGTCATGGCTGCTGTGGCTTCATGAAATACGGGGCGATAATGCATCCCAGTGAACGTGTTTCAATTCTGTGACATTTGAAAACATAGTGTTGTGTGGCTAGCCTGATCTACCATCCCTGACCTAACCGTTGCGAATCCATGTGGCGAAACCGAAGGTAAACTGTCGAGAGGAGGATGGTGGAACGCGGCCATCCCGTGTCCTCATCATGTACTATGGGGGAATTATCTAGATTTGCTCATTCAATGACATTGCAGCTCCGTTAGTATAGGCAGTGTTCCTCCTTGTACGCACGGGTACAATCTTGGGTGTAGAATGGCCCCTAACAGTGTTCTCTCTCTACCCCTGCGTTCACCCAGCCCGCCGGTTCTCCAGACCGGGCCAAGCCTCCCTGGTACCCACCCAGAGTCCTGCCAGGCCTGTAGTGGATGAGCAAAGCTGGCTACAGCCCAGCCATGAGGAACTGACTTTGGACCAGGAGCTGCACAACACTGAGGTATGGAGGTACTTGTTGCACAACAAAATAACAATACTTGCACTTGTCTTTTCCTACTAGCTCTGACTTTGCTGATAAAAAAATGTACTTACAGCGACTGGGATATGTGGTTGTCTCACCCAGCTACCTTAAAATGAATGCGCTTCACTATAAGTCGCTCTGGATAAGAGCATCTGCTAAATGACTAACATGTCCAATGTGAAACTGTATCACTGGTTGAGACTCTGAGAGCACTCTTCTGATATAAGCACAGTACTGAGGAGCATGGTAGTAGCAGGGATTTGATCCTTCCGAGGTTAGATAGTGACCTTATAAGGTTTTTGATCCTTCCGAGGTTAGATAGTGACCTTATAAGGGTTTTGATTCTTCCGAGGTTAGATAGTGACCTTATAAGGGTTTTGATCCTTCCGAGGTTAGATAGTGACCTTATAAGGGTTTTGATCCTTCCGAGGTTAGATAGTGACCTTATAAGGGTTTTGATTCTTCCGAGGTTAGATAGTGACCTTATAAGGGTTTTGATCCTTCCGAGGTTAGATAGTGACCTTATAAGGGTTTTGATCCTTCCGAGGTTAGATAGTGACCTTATAAGGGTTTTGATCCTTCCGAGGTTAGATAGTGACCTTATAAGGGTTTTGATCCTTCCGAGGTTAGATAGTGACCTTATAAGGGTTTTGATCCTTCCGAGGTTAGATAGTGACCATATAAGGGTTTTGATTCTTCGGAGGTTAGATAGTGACCTTATAAGGGTTTTGATCCTTCCGAGGTTAGATAGTGACCTTATAAGGGTTTCGATCCTTCCGAGGTTAGATGGTTTTGATACCTTATAATCATGTGGCGTTGATAATCCCTTTTTCTCTTTACAGACTAGAATAGCTGAGATGGAGGCCCTCCCAGAGAAAGGCCACAGGCCTCTTCCACAGAAGACCTCCCAGGAACTGTACCATCAGCCTGATGTCAAAAGAGTTCAGGTGTACCACAGTGGAGACAGGCATGTATCTGTCCACGTCTAGGGGCAAAGCATCGAAGAGGTACTTCCTCCAAATAGAGAGTCGGATATATCATACTCCAGTCTAGATTGTCTATGGGGCACCGTTTGTAGCATGCTATATTTTGTGACAAAGAGAGCGGAGGCGCCAGGTAGCCTAGCAGTTAAGAACGTTGGGCCAATAACTGGTTTGAATCCCTGGGCTGACTATGGGAAAAACCTGTCAATGTACCCTTGAGCAAAATAACTTAACCCTGATTGCTCCTGTAAGTCTCTCTGGATAAGAGCGTCTGCTTAAATGACTTGTGTGAATTTCATGCCGCAGAATTAATATTTTTCACAAAACATAGCTAGCACGTGACAAACAGCCCCCCCTATATCTCCTCGGTGACTGTGTTGCTATATGTTGCAGCTGCTGAGCTGCAGTACTGTGAGGCTGGCCCTGTCCAGGTCCGCCCCCAGGCTATACGCTGCAGACGGCAGGCTTCTGAGCTCCTGTGTGGACATCCACAGGGACATGCTGCTGTGTGTGTCAACAGGACAGCCCTTCATCAGCCCTGAAGGTCAGCAGGCCCTGGTTCACCTCTAAACTCTGACCCCTCCTACTGACTGTCACACAGAGAATAGGGGTTATTCTGATGTTTCAGTTAATAGAAAGAGAGTGAAATACATGTCTGTAAATTGCTAATTTATACAGATCTATTTACATGAGCATTTGGGCTGTCTTTTCTCTCTGTCCAGATTGTGGGGACAAGATTGAGATGAGAGCTACCTTCGCTCGAATGATGAGATCTCTAGACTCTGGTAATACCACAACAGACAGGGGACCAAAGGAGCACCTGACTACCACAGTAAGAGGAGAGGGGATAACTGTACCAGGGCATTATGCTACTAATGGTTATATAGATGATTCATATTTGTGTACTATCTTTTTTAGATTCCATGAGGCTGCCATTCTCTCCATTGGGCTGCAGAAGCATAGAACTGCTACGAAACAACTGTACCATGCCTGATCAAGATTGGTGTTATCCACTGTTGTTGGACTGTCGCTATGTTCAAGCAAATCCCAATGGGACAGTAACTACCAGGAACCGTGTGATGTTATATATTCACCATGAGTGGGAAGCAGTGGTATAAGCGAGTCAGAAACTCAGCAAAAAAAAGAAACGTCCCTTTGTCAGGACCCTGTCTTTCAAAGATAAATTCGTAAATTCGTTAAACACTGTTTACCATGCTTGTTCAATGAACCATAAACAATTAATGAACATGCACCTGTGGAACCCATCGTTTTACAGACGGTAGGCAATTAAGGTCACAGTTATGAAAACTTAGGACACTAAAGAGGCCTTTCTACTGACTCTGAAAATCACCAAAGGAAAGATGACCAGGGTGAACATGCCTTAGGCATGCTGCAAAGAGGTATGAGGACTGCAGATGTGGACAGGGTAATAAATTGCAATGTCCGTACTGTGAGACACCTAAGACAGCGCTACAGGGAGACAGGACGGACAGCTGATCCTCCTCGTAGTGGCAGACCACGTGTAACAACACCTGCACAGGATCGGTACATCCGAACATCACAACAGCGGGACAGGTACAGGATGGCAACAACAACTGCCCGAGTTACACGAAGAACTCACAATCCCTCCATCAGTGCTCAGACTGTCCGCAATAGGCTGAGAGAGGCTGGTCTGAGGGCTTGTAGGCCTGTTGTAATGCAGGTCCTCACCAGACATCACCGGCAACAACGTCGCCTATGGGCACAAACCCACCGTCGCCCGCCCAGACAGGACTGGCAAAAAGTGCTCTTCACTGACGAGTCGCGGTTTTGTCTCACCAAACGTGATGGTCGGATTCTCGTTTATCGTTGAAGGAATGAGCGTTACACCGAGGCCTGTACTCTGGATTGATTTGGAGGTGGAGTGTCCGTCATGGTCTGGGGCGGCGTGTCACAGCATCATCGGACTGAGCTTGTTATCGTTGCAGGAAATCTCAACACTGTGCATTACAGGGAAGACATCCTCCTCCCTCATGTGGTACCCTTCCTGCAGGCTCGAGCATGACAATGCCACCAGCCATACTGCTCGTTCTGTGCGTGATTTCCTGCAATACAGCTATGTCATTGTTCTGCCATGGCCAGCGAAGAGCCCGGATCTCAATCCCTTTGAGCACGTCTCGTTGGATCGGAGGGTGAGGGCTAGGGCTATCCTCCGCCAGAAATGCCCAGGAACTTGCAGGTGCCTTGGTGGAAGAGTGGGGTAACATCTCACAGCAAGAAGTGGCATATATGGTGCAGTCCACGAGGAGGAGATGCACTGCAGTACTTAATGCAGCTGGTGGCCACACCAGATACTGACTGTTACTTTTGATTTTGATCCCCCCCCCTTTGATCAGGGACACGTTATTCCATTTATGTTAGTCACATGTCTGTGGAACTTGTTCAGTTTATGTCACAGTTGTTGAATCTTGTTATGTTCATACAAATATTTACACATGTTCAGTTTGCTGAAAATAAACGCAGTTGACAGTGAGACGTTTCTTTTTTTTGCTGAGTTGATATGATGTGTGCAAAGTCTGTGCTGAGTGTGTTTTTATTTATTTTATTTTATTTCACCTTTATTTAACCGGGTAGGCTAGTTGAGAACAAGTTCTCATTTACAACTGTGACCTGGCCAAGATAAAGCATAGCAGTGTGAACAGACAACACAGAGTTACACATGGAGTAAACAATAAACAAGTCAATAACACAGTAGAAAAAAAGAAAGAGTCTATATACATTGTGTGCAAAAGGCATGAGGAGGTAGGTGAATAATTACAATTTAGCAGATTAACACTGGAGTGATAAATGCTCAGATGGTCATGTGCAGGTAGAGATACTGGTGTGCAAAAGAGCAGAAAAGTAAATAAATAAAAACAGTATGGGGATGAGGTAGGTAAATTGGGTGGGCTATTTACCGATGGACTATGTACAGCTGCAGCGATCGGTTAGCTGCTCAGATAGCAGATGTTTAAAGTTGGTGAGGGAGATAAAAGTCTCCAACTTCAGCGATGTTTGCAATTCGTTCCAGTCATAGGCAGCAGAGAACTGGAAGGAAAGGTGGCCAAATGAGGTGTTGGCTTTAGGGATGATCGGTGAGATACACCTGCTGGAGCGCGTGCTACGGGTCAGTGTTGCCATCGTGACCAGTGAACTGAGATAAGGCGGAGCTTTACTTAGCATGGACTTGTAGATGACCTGTAGCCAGTGGGTCTGGCGACGAATATTTAGCAAGGGCCAGCCGACTAGAGCATACAGGTCGCAGTGGTGGGTGGTATAAGGTGCTTTAGTAACAAAACAGAAGGGAATGTGATAAACTGCATCTAGTTTGCTGAGTAGAGTATTGGAAGCTATTTTGAAGAAGACATCGCCGAAGTCGAGGATCGGTAGGATAGTCAGTTTTACTAGGGTGTGAATCATTGACCTTGGTTTGTTATGATATAAATGTATGATGAGGATGATGATACTATTGAATTCGAACCATAATAAACACTATTCAGAACCAAATAGGAATAATGTATGCTTTGTCTTCTCTTCAGATTTGTCTGAAGGAGTTTACTGTAAATGCTCCATGCCCTTCTGTAAGCTCGAGTTGCTTTCAAGTTTCAAAGTTGATTTGTCACATGCACAGGGTACAGCAGTTGTAAAACAACACCGTGAAATGCTTTCTTGCAAGCGCTTTCCCAATGGTGCAGTAATGAAAGTAATAACATAGATATGAAAAACACAAGAAATACGAGAGAATACCGGGTGACGTGACTGTTGATTGCTGTATAATTGGATACTAGTGTCTCAACAGCGCCCCCTAGAGCCAATTAATCTAATGAAGGAAGGCAATTTGATACACCGCCATACTATGCAAAAAAATGGGTGTGGCTTTTGATTGTAAAGTATCCCTGCCCTGAAGTATGTTCCAAAACATTTGTCAGCCAATGCTTAAAATGAACAGCAGATGGCACTAATGCACCAGATTTCCATTAGTGTACCAACCAAAGCAAAGCACACAATAGGCTGGTTACCTTACTACCCCAGTACTCTTTATTAATGTCCATCTCTGTAAACTTCTTATTTCGCGCAGAACAACAGCTGAGCTGTAACTGCTGCAGGCAGCGTTGTGGGTAATGGTGTGGAGATTTAGGGCTGGTAATTGGAGGATTTCAGTGTTGATCGAGAACAGAAGTGGACTGTTTACCCCAGCTTTACTCTGGGCTTATATGAATCGTCTGCCGTGACTATTATTTAACATACAGTCTCCCAGATAATTGGGAGCGTTCTCCAAAGTAATTCCTGATTGTATGATTCTCTCTATATATAATCCCTTCTAAATCTCAAAGATTAAATGTTCTTTTCATGGCTTGCATTTATTAGAAAGTGGTTCAATGAGAGTTACGTTTGAGATCTTAATCTGATGATATTGTAGACACATGGTCTTTTATTTTCAGCTCTTGGTACAGTATCATGTAATAGAAGGCGTTTCAGTTGGACGTTATGATGACCATTCAGTCCAGTTGTGTACCCTATCCGCCTCTAGCTCACCTACCACTAGCACGGTCTTGACCCCACAGTTGATATCGTCACTCCTGACTTCCTGATCTGAGCACCTCAACTGCATTCCCATTGGGCACACAACGGTCGAATCAACGTTGTTTCCACGTCATTTCAATGAAATGATGTTGACCCAGCGTGGAATAGACGTTGAATTGCCGTCTGTGCCCAGTGGGGTTTGTGCTGTAATCGCTTGGAGACAGTCGGTTAAAGCAGGTTTAGTCAGAGCACCCAGGTAAAAAAAATAGGCACAGGGACCTTGGTTTAGATCAATGTCAGCTCTGCTAGTCATATTCCGGATAACAGTTGCATACCCTGGAAGAACCTCTAATCCCAACAGACCACTGAAATAAGACAAGCTACACTCTTAGACAAAATAAGGTGCTATCTAGAACCTAAAAGGGTTCTTGACAATGGCCATAGGATTTACCAAGACACCACAAACAGATCTGGGACCAGGCTCGGTGACAACACGGAGATGACTTTCATCCATGTCCTGGATTCTGGCCTGGGGAAATGCTCTACTTCTAAAATACACCTGTGTGATGTCAAGGAAGGGAACCGCTGGACTACACCTACATAGCCCCACTCTTAATGAGACCCATTCTAACAAAGCTGAATGTTAATGGATAGGTCCAACCAGGAGAGGCCTGAGGAGAGCAGCTGGCTGCTCCACAGTGAGACAGACAGGCCATGCTGCACGACTGTCTGCCTTGCACCTTAGTAAGTACGGTAGTTATAGTAAAATAACAAATGATGCAAAATACTGTAGAATACTATACTACACACTGTAGTATCCCTTGATCATGTGTAGTACTTACTATAGAATTGTGTTGTATACTGTAGAATACTACAGCAAATACTACAGTATTATTTACACACAAAATGGTTGTAAATACTACAGTATTATTCTTTTTATTTTTTTTATTATTAAATTAAATACTGTAATGTGAAAACATTACAGTATTTAATTGGCTTATACTCTGCCAATTCCCCTCCCCCATGTACCAATTTGTGCCACCCGTAAGTGAGAAACCTATATGCCAAGTATAGACCATATATTGTGTTCCTTACAGATTATAGAAAATATCCATTCAGACTCCAGTCCTACCTACCTACAGGTCACGGAATGTTGGTGGCAGGGGATGGGCTCATGGCAGTGGCTGGAGCGGAATAAGTGGAATGGTATTAAATGGTTTCCATGTGTTTGATAACATCCCTCTGTTCCGGCCATTATTCTGAGCCATTCTCCCACCAGCAGCCTCCACTGTTACAGCTTATGAACAATTTGCTCTTTTAGTATTTCTCCAGTAGGTTTCCTCAAGGAGAAAGCCTCCACTTCTATGTCTAAAATAATTCAACAGAAACGCCATAGTAAATACTACAGTAATGTAAATAAAAACACTACAGTAAATACTACAGTCTATAACCTGTTGGGAACACAATATATGGTCTTTACTTGGCATATACAGTAGGTGTCTCACTTATGAGTGGCACAAATTGGTATATGGGGAGGGGCATTGGTAGAGTATATGCTAATTAAATACTGTAGTGTTTTTGCATAAACTGTAGTATTATTATTATTTTTGCATGTGAATAAGTATAGTCTTCAAAACACTACAGTAATTACTATAGCACATACTATAGTGAAATCTAAATGCTACAGTATACTACAGTTACCTACAGTAAGGTCTGCAAAAAACACTACAGTGAATACTATAGTATTTATATCATAGTATACTATAGTATTTTTTCATGTTGGTAGGACATTAAAACGTTACCACTCTGGCGGCTTGACTCCCATTACTTTTAATGATTTTAAATGAGCTGGACCCATTGGCTTGTTTCGGCTTTTTTTTTCTTCCAACTTTTCTTTCTATTGCCTCTGGGTCCTCTGTTGTGGGCTATTGGCTTTGAGGTCCTGGCCATGGAAATCAGCTGGATTTCCACCTGTCCGTGTGACAATGTATCACATTGTTGGGACAGAAATTGCACAAGCAATAGAAATGTTGGTTGTTTGGAGATCAATCAAATGTAGGATGTCTCTAGAATGTAGCTTCTCTCATCTGAATTGCTTAGTTAGGGAGAAATGACCATGATGTTGTTTCCAAATAGCGTGTCTGCACCTGCACTCTGTACTTTCTTACAATAGCCTTGTCGGTAAAAAAAAATAATAATAGATATGATCTCAATTAAGAAGTATTGTTTCACCTTTTTGGGAGTTGTGTGTCAATCATCATTCATTACTAGCTACAGTAATTCCTCTTATTTATTTTGGGCCCACCAGTATTCCTGTACAACAAACAACACTTCCTACTTCACTCCTGAGCATTTGGAGTCCGTTTGGATCTCTCAGCACGTTACTGCCTCCCCATCCATATGCATAGGCCCACTTTGAATGACAGCAATTGAAGGGAAAGGACCGTGAAACTCATCCTGTTATCCTAGTTTTTACGATGCCTGAGAGGAGCGTGTGTTACTGATCTAAATTTGAATATCATAATTCCTCCAACAAGGCCCTGGTTCAGCCGTCACAGAGCACAGGAGAGGCCAGGGCTCATTCTACGCTCTACCAATGCAGTATTGTAATAGCTTTAACAGTTGTCAGCCCCGAGTGATAATTTACAGTCTCACGCCTCCATCTGTGATACAGAAGATGCACATCGCTTCGGTAAAGCACCGCACCTATACGAGATGCATCTCGGGAAATATACATTAGAAAACGTGGCATTAAAATTCACGAGTGAGATTTGGGTTTAATTCATGCAGTGTGCGCCCGGAGCTGTATATTTACATGCTTCAGTGTTTATAAAGCGTCCGAGTGTGAGTTGGGACAGAGCGAGATGACATATAATGAGGATTTAACTAGGAGGCGCAGAGAAATTGATTTCATAAAGTGCAGGGGATATTTGATTGGATGTCTTCTACAATGGATGTACCCGCTGTGCTCCTTGCACTGGATCCACCAGACTATAGCCTCAGAAGCAGTCCATTTCCAATGCGAGCTACACTGTTTGCTCCCCAGAGCGCTTTTGTAAATGTGTAACTACTTTTCAGCTTCATCCATCTTTTAGGAAAATCGCTTTCTCAGTTCTCCGTTCCCATTTTCTAACCATTTCATTGTATAGGCTACATATTCCATATGGGTTTAACAATTTCCTCCAAAAAAATGCATTCAACTTTAGCTTGCTTTGGATTTATCACGGGAGTATAATTAAATCAGGAATATGACTCATGTCTAGGCAGCTTCAGTCCTTTGATACTGGTATGCTTTGGTATGTTTTAATTTGAGCTAATCATGCTGGGACCAAAGAAAAGGTTTATTATTTCTTAAGTAACTATTGTATTAATGATTTCTCCAGAAAGGAGCATGTGCATTTACAGTATGCCAGTGAGTGGGCTATCTGGAAATACTAAGCATTCACTCACAATGACGCATGCAGCATCCACACACCTTTGTTCAACCATCGACCATCCTCTGTGACCTTCACCGCAAACGGTACATGGAGGCTCACGCTGTACAGCAAACTGCCAACTCCACTGTGTACGACAGAACCTTGCACTTCCACTTAGACTGACAGCCATATACATCACAAAGACAAGTCATTATCAAATCTCTCCCGGCAGACCTGTTTCTCCTTTCCTTCTATGGGTAAATTGAGGCCATGTGTCGCATTTCTAACCTCATACCTTTGATAAACCTGCCCCGACAATGCTGATGATTAATGGCAGGGGAAAAGCATTGAATCGGGATTGAGAGAGACACGGGGCAAATGAATGACAGGCGACCAAATTAGGTTGTGTTCTAAATGACTTCTCCTCAAAACGATATTACCCGGCCTCCTTATCAACACCACCGAGTAATCGTTTATTCAAGTCCGCCCCCCCCCCCCCCCCCCCCCCCCCCCCCCCACACACACACTAAATCCCCTTACAATCAGAAAGGGAGAGCATACAGGTGTGTAATGCACAACATGGTGACAAGGTGATGGCAAGGCCAGGGAGCCACTGTGGTTGGATCAATACTTCATTTAGCCACCCAGGTTTAGTCTCTCGCTCCTGTATCACACTCAACATCAGCTTCCTGTATCACACTCAACATCAGCTTCCTGTATCACACTCAACATCAGCTGTATCAAACAAAAGAAACAGCTTTCTGGAAACACCTACCAAAACGATGGCTGTCGTTATTTCCCCAGGAGGACACACTGGGGGGATTAAAGATACCCAAGGTGTCCGTGCAAACTCACAAGCGCACACTGCAGCGGTGGTCAGAACAAAGGTCGTTCGTAACAGTTACAAGGAAGAGAAAAAGGTCATGAGACACAATGAATACTGTTTTATGGACACTGATTTGGTGGATTGGGGGGAAAAAAGTGTCAGCATCCCTTCATGTCTATTTGGAATCATAAGCCTATTCGCTGAGGCTTTATTTTACTGGATGGAAACAAAGCCGATATGGGAAACCTGGCTCTCATCAATACATCTAAAGTGGCATCCGTTTAGAAAGGCTATGGCTTTGAACACACATAAAACGACACAGGGAGTGTACCACAAGGTGAATACTAATTCCACCTGCATTTCACCATGCTAAATTGTGAACAACATCATCACAGCATGAGAGGGAGCACACAGACTACTTAGTAGGATTACAGTACATTGATGAGGTTCCTTTGATCAGGTAAGAAAAGGTACCGTTTGGGTTTGAAATGGTATAAACTCTGCTCAGGCAAAGTTTTGAGAGACCCATGACATTGGAGTCATTGTTGTTTGATTTTTTTGTATTGTTTCGTCTTCTCCCAACAATGCTATTTCTCTGAGTGACTCTGGCTAGTCTTTCCCTGCATCCTCCCCTGAATGTGGGGGTTGTATATGATGCCACTGTATTGGACTGTCCTCTAATTATTGAACAAGTCAAAATTGACAAACACATTTTTTACTCAGGGGTCAAAGGCCAAGGAAATAGCGGGGCTGCCTCGCTGAAGATGGGACATCATTCCCAAAGTAGAAGTAATTGCCGCAAAGAAACTAGACTGTCGGACCATTTGTCAATAGCAAACGTGCTGTTTTTAGAAAATTGACACATAGCTAGAAACACCAGTACATAAACGGCCTTTCATCAGATCCTGAGGTGGAGAGGCCAATGGAGGAGAACATATGGGGCTGGCAGAGAATTGGGGAGTTGATTGGTTTTGTGTGTGTGTATACGTGTGTTTGTATGTGTGTGTGTCAGAGGAGGCTGGTGGGAGGAGCTATAGGAGTATGGGCCCATTATAAAGTCTGGAATGGAATAAATGTAACCGTATCAAAACATATGGAAACCACATGTTTGACTCCGTTCCATTTATTCCATACCAGCCATTACAATGAGCCCGTCCTCCTATAGCTCCTACCACCAGCTTCCTCTGGTGTGTGTGTGTGTGTGTTTGTGTGTGTGTGTTGGGGGGGGGGGGTCATATTTGAATCTCCTTCCACTGATTACCTCAGCTGCTGAATCAGTCAATACTGTTCCAAAGGGTGGGCTCAACCCAGGCTGCTGTATTTCTGCATTCACTCGGACCCACCAGACCACTGCTGTTTGAAAGAACCGCTGCCTTCTGTGAGCAGCAAGCCTATTGATTTATTTACCTAGCATTATGGATTTGTTCACTTCATCATTATTATTTTTTGAGGTCGACTGAGGGGCATATGTTCCCACACAGGGGACTGTACTGTCGCTACTGTAGATAGCTCAAAAGAAATAGAAGGTGGAGTTGAATTGTAAGCAACATGGTCTCACAGGTATAAGTGGCTTTTCTTCTAACCTGTTTTATTGTCAGCTTGTGTTTATTATTTTCTAGATAACTTCCCATTTCTGCCATCAACTGAACCATGTAACCCTGCATAGATGGTGGCATACCAGCATTTGACATGACAGACGGCATGAAATACTCACCAGTCTGGTTGCCATGGCACTGAAGCCCTTCAGCCTGTCATCACACTCTAAGATAACAGTTAAAGACAGAGCAAAGGAGGAGAGGCATGGATATGAGAGCTGAGAAATATCCATCCTTACGCACACTGCATGATTCTCACACAGTCACACACACACACACACACACACACACACACACACACACACACACACACACACACACCCCTATGGACCAGATATTGTGATCTATGAAGAAGTGAGGTGTAAATCAACACTACAGAAAAACTGAAACAAGTGTACAAACTTGTAGGTAACGGAAGGTAACTTTTTTCCCAACAATAAGTTACAACTAAATGAGAGTAGAATAACCATGAGGTAATTGCATGGGGTCAGGTCACCAATCCATTAGTAGAAAAGTAGAATCATTTATTTGCTGAAGGTGCATTACATTAAAGGACAGGGTGAGGTAACGGCACTCAGACCTAGTCACTTCCTCTGAGAGATCAGACCACCTCAATTGTTACTGCATAGGATCTCAAGAC
Organism: Oncorhynchus kisutch; assembly: GCF_002021735.2. Taxonomy (NCBI): domain Eukaryota; kingdom Metazoa; phylum Chordata; class Actinopteri; order Salmoniformes; family Salmonidae; genus Oncorhynchus; species Oncorhynchus kisutch. Next base: position 45,802,525 of record NC_034177.2, read on the forward strand.
TCTGCATACAGCACTTGCACAGCACTTCCCCTATTGTTCATGTATACATTCTTCTAGCTTGCTAGCCCCGGCCTGCTAGCTGCCTGAATCGCCGCCGCGCCACTCACTGGACCCCTATGATCACTCAGCTACGCATGCCTCTCCCTAATGTCAATATGCCTTGTCCATTGCTGTTTTGGTTAATAATTATTGCCTTATTTCACTGTAGAGCCTCTAGCCCTGCTCAATACGCCTTAGTTAACTCTTTAGTTCCACCTCCCACACATGCGGTGACCTCACCTGGTTTAAATTATGTTTCTAGAGACAATATCTCTCTCATCATCACTCAGTGCATGGGCTTACCTCCACTGTATTCACATCCTACAATACCTTTGTCTGTACATTATGCCTTGAATCTATTCCACCGTGCCCATAAACCTGCTCCTTTTACTCTGTTCCGAACGTACTAGACGACTAGTTCTCATAGCATTTAGCCGTACCCTTATCATACTTCTCCTCTGTTCCTCTGGTGATGTAGAGGTTAATCCAGGCCCTGCAGTGCCTAGCTCCACTCCCATTCCCCAGGCACTCTCAATTGTTGACTTCTGTAACCGTAAAAGCCTTGGTTTCATGCATGTTAACATTAGAAGCCTCCTCCCTAAGTTTGTTTTATTCACTGCCTTAGCACACTCTGCCAACCCGGATGTCCTAGCCGTGTCTGAATCCTGGCTTAGGAAGACCACTAAAAACCCAGAAATGTCCATCCCTAACTATAACATTTTCCGACAAGATAGAACTGCCAAAGGGGGCGGAGTTGCAATCTACTGCAGAGATAGCCTGCAGAGTTCTGTCTTACTATCCAGGTATGTGCCCAAACAATTTGAGCTTCTACTTTTAAAAATCCACCTTTCCAGTAACAAGTTTCTCACCGTTGCCGCTTGCTATAGACCACCATCTGCCCCCAGCTGTGCCCTGTACACCATATGTGAATTGATTGCCCCCCATCTATCTTCAGAGCTCGTGCTGTTAGGGGCCTTAAACTGGGACAAGCTTAACACCCCGGCCATCCTACAATCAAAGATTGATGCCCTCAATCTCACACAAATTATCAATGAACCTACCAGGTACAACCCCAAATCCGTAAACACAGGCACCCTCATAGATATCATGCTAACCAACCTGCCCTCCAAATACACTTCTGCTGTCTTCAACCAGGATCTCAGCGATCAGTGCCTCATTGCCTACGTCTGTAATGGGTCTGCAGTCAAACGACCAACCTCTCATCACTGTCAAACGCTCCCTAAAACACTTCAGTGAGAAGGCCTTTCTAATTGACCTGGCCCGGGTATCCTGGAAGGATATTGACCTCATTCCGTCAGTAGAGGACGCCTGGTTATTCTTTAAAAGTGCTTTCCTCGCCATCTTAAATAAGCATGCCCCATTCAAAAAAATGTAGCACCAGGAATAGATATAGCCCCAGGTTCACTTCAGACCTGACTGCCCTTGACCAGCACAAAAACGTCCTGTGGTGTACTGCATTAGCATCGAATAGCCCCCGCGATACGCAACTTTTCAGGGAAGTTAGGAACCAATATGCACAGGCAGTTAGGAAAGCAAAGGTTAGCTTTTTCAAACAGAAATGTGCATCCTGTAGCACAAACTCCAAAAAGTTCTGACACGCTGTAAAGTCCATGGAGAATAAGAGCACCTCCTCCCCGCTGACCACTGCACTGAGGCTAGGAAACACTGACACCACCTGTTAATCTGTGATAATTGAGAATTTCAATAAGCATTTTTCTACAGCTGGCCATGCTTTCCACCTGGCTACCCCTACCCCGGTCAACAGCCCTGCACCCCGCACAGCAGCTTGCCCAAGCCTCCTCCATTTCTCCTTCACCCAATCCAGATAGCTGATGTTCTGAAAGAGCTGCAAAATCTGGACCACTACAAATCGGCTAGACAATCTGGACACTCTCTTTCTAAAATGATCCGCCAAAATTGTTGCAACCCCTATTAATAGCCTGTTCAACCTCTCTTTCGAATTGTTTGGGATCCCCAAAGATTGTAAAGCTGCCGCAGTCATCCCCCTCTTCCAAGGGGGATACATTCTAGACCCAAACTGCTACAGACCTATATCTATCCTACCCTGCCTTTCTAAGGTCTTCGAAAGCCAAGTTAACAAACATCACTGACCATTTCGAATCCCACCGTACCTTCTCCGCAATGCAATCTTTTTTCCGAGCTGGTCATGGGTGCAGCTCAGCCACGCTCAAGATCCTAAACGATATCATAACCGCCATCGATAAGAGACAATACTGTGCAGCTGTATTCATCAACCTGGCCAAGGCTTTCGACTCTGTCAATCACCACATTCTTATCGGCAGACTCAACAGCCTTGGTTTCTCAAATGACTGCCTCGCCTGGTTCACCAACTACTTCCCAGATAGAGTTCAGTGTGTGAAATCGGAGGGCCTGTTGTCCGGACCTCTGGCAGTCTCTATGGGGGTGCCACAGGGTTCAATCCTCGGGCCGACTCTTTTCTCTGCATACATCAATGATGTCGCTCTTGCTGCTGGTGATTCTCTGATCCACCTCTACGCAGACGACACCATTCTGTATACTTCTGGCCCTTCTTTGGACACTGTGTTAACTAACCTCCAGACGAGCTTCATGGCCATACAACTCTCCTTCCGTGGCCTCCAACTGCTCTTAAATGCAAGTAAAACTAAATACATGCTCTTCAACCGATCGCTGCCCACACCTGCCCGCCCATACAGCATCACTACTCTGGATGGTTCTGACTTAGAATATGTGGACAACTACAAATACCTAGGTGTCTGGTTCGACTGTAAACTCTCCTTCCAGACTCATTAAGCATCTCCAATCTGAAATTAAATCTAGAATCTGCTTCCTATTTCGCAACAAAGCATCCATCACCCATGCTGCCAAGCATACCCTCGGAAAACTAACCATCCTACCGATTTTTGACATCGGTGATGTCATTTACAAAATAGCATCCAACACTCTACTCAGCAAATTGGATGCAGTCTATCACAGTGCCATTTGTTTTGTCACCAAAGCCCCATACACTACCCACCACTGCGACCTGTATGCTCTCATTGTCTTGCCCTCGCTTCATATTCGTCGCCAAACCCATTGGCTCCAGGTAATTTATAAGTCTTTGCTAGATAAAGCCCCGCCTTATCTCAGCTCACTGGTCACCATAGCAGCACCCGCCCGTAGCACGAGCTCGAGCAGGTATATTTCACTGGTCACCCCCAAAGCCAATTCCTCCTTCAGCCGCCTTAACTTCCAGTTCTCTGCTGCCAATGACTGGAACGAACTGCAAAAATCACTGAAGCTGGAGACTCATATCTCCCTCACTAGCTTTAAGAACCAGCTGTCAGAGCAGCTCACAGATCACAGCACCTGTACATAGCCCATCTGTAAATAGCCCATCCAACTACCTCATCCCCATACTTTTTAAAATTGTATTTCTTTTTCTCCGTTGCACCCCAGTATCTCTACTTGCACATCTATCACTCCAGTGTTTAATTGCTATATTGTAATTACTTCGCCACTATGGCCTATTTATTGCCTTTACCTCCCTTATCCTACCTCATTTGCACACACTGTATATAGACTTTTTCTATTGTATTATTGACTGTATGTTTGTTTATTCCATGTGTAACTCTGTGTTGTTGTTTGTGTCGCACTGCTTGGCTTTATCTTGGCCTGGTCGCAGTTGTAACTGAGAACTTGTTCTCAACTAGCCTACCTCGTTAAATAAAGGTGAATTAATTTTTTATATTTTTTATTATAGAATACATGAAGAGTAGTTACTTTTTCCTTCACACCTTTGCTGGTACTGATTGCACGCATTAGGAAAGTAAAATGCAGTAGCGGGACATAATAGTATCTCTAATAATTTCCAAGCGTGCAAATCAAATTTGATTTGTCACATGCGCCGAATACAACTGGTGTAGATCTTACCTTGAAGTGCTTACATACAAGCCCTTAAACAATGCAGTAAAAAATTTTTTTTTAAATAAGGTAAAAAATTAAATAAAAAGTTACAATAAAATAACGAGGCTATATATAAAGGGGGTACTGGTGCCAAATCAATGTGTGGGGTACAGGTTAGTCAAGGCAATATGTACATCAGTCAGAACCCTTCACTCTTTCCACATTTTGTTACATTTAAGCCTTATTATAACATTGATCAAATAGTATTTTTTTCCTCATCAATCTTCATTATACCCCATAATGTCAAAGCTAAATGTATTTTATTTTTTTAAACTGAAATATTACATTTACATAAGTATTCAGACCCTTTCAGACCCACTCAGTACTTTGTTCTTGGATATGACTCTACAAGCTTGGCACACCTGTATTTGGGGAGTTTCTCCCATTCTTCTGTGCAGATCCTCTCAAGCTCTGTCAGGTTGGATGGAGAGTGTCGCTACACAGTATTTTCAGGTCTCTCCAGAGATGTTTGATCAGGTTCAAGTCCGGGCTCTGGCTGGGCCACTCACGGACATTCAGAGACTTGTCCTGAAGCCACTCCCACGTTGTCTTGGCTGTGTGCTTAGGGTCATTGTCCGGTTGGAAGGTGAACCTTTGCCCCAGTCTGAGGTCCTGAGCACTCTGGAGCAGGATTTCATCAAGGATCTCTTTACACTTTGCTCTGTTTATCTTTCCTCCAATCTTGACTAGTCTCCCAGTCACTGCTGCTGAAAACATCCCCACAGCATGATGCTGCCACCACTATGCTTCACCGTAGGGATGGTGCAAGGTTTCCTCCAGACGTGACGCTTGGCATGCAGGCAACTGAGTTAAATCTTGGTTTCATCAGACCAGAGAATCTTGTTTCTCATGATCTGAGAGTCTTTTGGCAAACTCCAAGCGGGCTGTCATGTGCCTTTTACTGAGGAGTGGCTTCCGTCTGGCCACTCTACCATAAAGGCCTGATTGGTGGGGTGCTGCAGAGATGGTTGTCCTTCTGGAAGGTTCTCCCATCTCAACAGAGGAACTCTGGAACTCTGTCAGAGTGACCATCGGGTTCTTGGTCACCTCACTGACCATTTTCCCCCATATGCTCAGTTTGGCCCGGCGGCCAGCTCTAGGTTAGAGTTTTGGTGGATCCAAACGTCTTCCATTTAGGATCGATGGTGGCCACTGTGTTCTTGGGGACCTTCAATGCAGCATACCTTTTTTGGTACCCTTCCCCAGATCTGTGCTTCGACATAATCCTGTCTCAGAGCTTTACAGAGAACGCCGTCGAACTCATGGCTTGATTTGTGATCTGACATGCATTACCAACTGTGGGACCTTATATAGACAGGTGTGTGCCGTTCCAAATCATATGCAATCAATTTAATTCTCCACAGGTGGACTCCAATGAAGTTGTAGAAACATCTCAAGGATGATCAATGGAAACAGGATGCACCTGAGCTCAATTTCGAGTCTCATAGCAAAGGATCTGAATGCTTATGTAAATAAGGTATTTCAGTATTTATGTCTAAAAAAAAATATTTTCGCTTTGTCATTATGAGGAATTGTGTGTAGATTGATGATGTTTTATTTAATCCATTTTTCAATAAGGCTGTAACGTAACAAAATGTGGAAAAAGTGAAGGGTCTGAATACTTCCCGAATGCACGGTAAAGTGACTATGCATAGATAATAAACATCGACTAGCAGAAGCATTACAAAAAAAAGGGGGGGGGGGTCAATGCAAGTAGTCCAGGTAGTATGTCATTGTTTTAATATACACTGCTAGGACCTTACATTTTACAGTACAAATGTGTATTTAATTTGGTGTATTTGTCTTTCTTTCTATATTATGTATAATACGTTTTAATAGGCAACAATGCCTATGTGAGCCCAATTGTAGGCTATCCAAAAATATAAATAGTAAAAAATTATAATAATAGTTTGCTTGAAATCCTATTTCAAATTCTACAAACAGTGGTCCCAGTGCAGTCCCCTCCGCGTCTCCCTGTGCTTCTGTACTGCTCTCTGACCCCGGTGGCAGTCCTCTCGCACTGCACTGCACTCCCCCCCCCCCCCCCCCCCTTCTCTTTTCACATCGAGGCTCCTTACTCGCTCGTTGCCTGTCTGTCGCATTTCCTCAATAGCCAGCCGAGGGTCTCTCAGGGTCGAAGGTTCTGCCCTGCTTGCCACGACCTCCACCTCTCAAGAGGTGAATTCTCCGCGTTACCTATGGGACCGCGTTTTTGAAAACAGATCGGTTTAACCCGGAGCAGTTATCGGCCGAAGGAAAGGAACTCGCCACCCGTTTGGCAAGAAAATCGTTGGGGAAAAAATAACGAGGAAGGCACAAAGCGGTGGGTTAGAGGTGGCTTGTCATTTACGAGCCATATGGATACAGAGGTTTCTGCAGAGGCTATAGATGTTGCTATTCGTACAATTTTTTTTTTAGATGCAATAACTTGGTTTATGTTTGTATTTTATTCTCTGTAATGCAGGATACAATAAATTAGGAACAACACAATCGTGTAATCTCTGGTGTCAGAGGTCCAATTTGGTCTCTTTCCATATTTCTCTTTTTAGGCTGATTGGTAGAAATGGTGCGTAGTTTTTTTAAAATTCCCTCTTCAAAATGTTGCAGTGTGAAACAAAAGAGCGAACCGATTTTTCGTAAAACATCCTCTTACAATTTAGTTTGTAAGACAATCAGCTTGTTGAAGTTGAGTGGTGGAAAATGTAGTCTTTTCTGCATCTCTGTTAATTTGCTCATGTTAAAATCTTCTGGGTAGTTTTTATTATTTTACCAGGCAAGTCAGTTAAGAACAAATTCTTATTTTCAATGACGGCCTAGGAACAGTGAGTTAACTGCCTGTTCATGGGCAGAATGACAGATTTGGACCTTGTCAGCTTGGTTTGAACTTGCAGCCTTCCAGTTACTAGTCTAACGCTCTAACCACTAGGCTACCCTGCCGCCCCCTAGTTATGTTTTTGTGTTCACTTTTTATCGTCTTGACCGTTTTAAAGTGGTTTGGTCAAAGTTCACTTATGTCATCTAGCCAATAGGCCTACTACTGCAACTATATAATTCACTTGGTTACATCGTATCAATTTACTGAGCCACTATTACATTTGGTCAAAATATTTTCTACTACATCATTGTTAGGTTTTAATGTCTGAGTTTATTTGTTTTATCCTATCTACTGTAGGTCAAATCTAGCAGCAGAAATTAACAAGACATGTATGGCTTCTTTTCTGATATTAGTGGTTGAGTTATTATTGTAACTATTTATTCTGAATGTTTTCTTGCTGAGTTTTAATGCTGTCATTTAGTTTATTTGAATTAAGGCTCAGTTAATGCTGTCATTTAGTTTATTTGAATTAAGGCTCAGTTAATGCTGTCATTTATTAATGATACGGCACAATTATTGTACATTAAGATTTCCTCCTCTCTTTCTGTTTACGGTGGTACAGATTATCCAGAGGGCCGGTGGGTCTGAGTTGGTGAGCTGAGCGGGGCCATTCTGAATGATGCCTGCTTCCTAGGATGGTCCTGGATCCTGGTAAACTAACTGTCCATGTCCCTAGCAGTGGAGCCATGGCTCACAGAACCCCCCCCTCTCAGGGCAAGGTGACCATCACTGTGGACGAGTACAGCTCCAACCCCACACAGGCCTTTACCCACTACAACATCAACGAGAGCCGCTTCCAACCACCCCATGTCCACATGTGAGTGTCTTATCTATCCACAGACTGCGTTATATCTATCTCTCTTTCATCTGAAGGGCCTTTACAGTGCACAGAGTATTGATTGATGGGGTTCAAACTAAAGAAAGTGAATATATAGACATCTGTCCTCACTACCTCTACCACCAACCCCCAGCTGGTGGTGCCTCTATTCTATTCTCACCAGATATTAGCTTGTGATTCATACAGAAGAGTAGATGGAGGATGATTTTATTTCATTGGATTGGTTTGTGAGTTATCCGCCCTGCCAAATAATCTAGAGTAGCGGAGGTCACCTTTTCATGTTATCAACTTAACGGAGGTCAGAGGTGCGGTGGGTTTATAAGCTATTTAACAATGTTCCTTTGACCTCTGGGTCACAGTTCAATTGTAAGTAACTTGCCTATTGACTTCTGAATCATTAGGATGTAATGAGTGTTGCTGTGGATGGAGGTGGGTTGGCCCGGGGTGGTCAGAGGGGGAGGCAGGTGCTTCTGGCTGTCTCCCTGGGACTCACTGCCTGGCAGTGACACCCACACAAAACACTTTACCAGCAGAGAGAAAACAAAGGCGTACGGCAGATGTCCTCTTTTATCGAAGTCTGGACTTCCGTTAACCAGTGTTTTTCACTTAGTCCACTGATAACTTTATTTTTGTTAATAGTAGCCATAAAATCACAACGGCTCTCTCTGTCTGTTTGTCTTAGACCCTGAGCAGATGTCTCAGTAGAACAAGAAGGTGGACTTTGTTGGATTGTTTTATTGAAGCTTGTTTATTGAAGCTATCTGCCACTGCTACAGTAATTCAATCGCATGGAGCGTTTCAGGACTGTGAGAAGCTAAAAGCCGAAATCACATGGAGAGACGTCCGTCAACGGCGTGACATTTACACGCAAGAGTAGCAAGTGTCAGTTCAAACGCTACGTAGCATATGCCAAATGAATTGTCATGGAAATCCATAATACATTGTTGTATTTGTTTTATATTTGCTATGTAGCCCCTTGGGAATTATTGTTGTGTGTTCCATTTGACTCACCTTAAATGTCCTACGGGTAAACATTTTGTTATGCTAGCATGAGGAGAGTTGTAGATAATAAAGCCGAGCAGTTTCTAAAAATGTTGGCTAGTCTCGTTCTTTTCCGTATAACATGGCTTCTCTCTTGAAATCGGAGTTCCTCGGGTTTTCCAGTTGTAGCCTGCTCGAAATCAACACAAGTGGGCTATTGTTTTCAAATAGGTAGCAGGTAAATCCTAGCCTACAGCCAAATGAAACCTCTTTAGTACAACCTATTCTGACAATTTATCAGCTCATTTTACCAACATTGCTCCGCATAGACTCGAGGAAAAGTCGACTTTCTTTCTAATTTGACTCGCTATGAGGAGGGCTGTTGCCGTGACCTTATTACCGCCACACCGGCATTCATGACCGCAGTAAAATTCTACCTGACCTTGAGTCATGGTAATCTCCTGTTATGCACTCTGGACATGCATTAGTAGTACCAAATTTACGAACGATCATCAGGTGTCTAATGGCCTGGTACTCAGGGCTCTATTGTCCCTCTAACCACTCTGACTTTAAATGCAAATGCAATCAAAAAATCACATCAAACACTTATCAGAAGAGTATCATGCTTTTATAGCTCACTTAACTGTAATTGATCAATTTGAAGAACGAAGTTCAACAACAGGTTAAAACTGAGTGGAAAACATGGTCATTGTGGATGTTGTTTCAAAGCCTAACACAACGAAATGGACAACGCTTTCTAAGGTAATGATTAATTCAAATTAAAAACATGCATATTAGAGCTTATGCAAAAGCCTAGGCCTAAATATGAGCCCAAGCCCCCCCCCCCCCCAATGAAAAACTGAATTAAAATAATGATTGTGCCGTTATACAATACATAGCCTACCTCATATTACACATGGCCGAAAAACATTAAAACATATACACTGCTCAAAAAAATAAAAGGAACACTAAAATAACACATCCTAGATCTGAATGAATGAAATATTCTTATTAAATACTTTTTTCTTTACATAGTTGAATGTGCTGACAACAAAATCACACAATGGAAATCAAATTGATCAACCCATGGAGGTCTGGATTTGGAGTCACACTCAAAATTAAAGTGGAAAACCACACTACAGGCTGTTCTAACTTTGATGTAATGTCCTTAAAACAAGTCAAAATGAGGCTCAGTAGTGTGCGTGGCCTCCACGTGCCTGTATGACCTCCCTACAACGCCTGGGCATGCTCCTGATGAGGTGGCTGATGGTCTCCTGAGGGATCTCCTCCTAGACCTGGACTAAAGCATCCGCCAACTCCTGGACAGTCTGTGGTGCAACGTGGCGTTGGTGGATGGAGCGAGACATGATGTCCCAGATGTGCTCAATTGGATTCAGATCTGGGGAACGCGCGGGC